>NW_020172627.1:616711-616929 GCF_003031525.2 Neophocaena asiaeorientalis asiaeorientalis
GAATCATCCCAAATTGAGGAGGTGGACTTTGAGAGCAAGATTTATTATTTTTTCCCCTTTTCCTCTTTTTGTGAGTGTGTATGTGTATGCTTCTCTGTGAGATTTGTCTGTATAGCTTCGCTTCCACCATTTGTCCTAGGGTTGCATCCGTCCGTTTTTTTTCTTAATAATTATTTTTTTATTTTAATAACTTTATTATATTTTATCTGAGATCGGAA
>NW_020172627.1:617155-628320 GCF_003031525.2 Neophocaena asiaeorientalis asiaeorientalis
ACAGAATGCCAACAAACACATGAAAGAATGCTCAACATCATTAATCATTAGAGAAATGCAAATCAAAACTACAATGAGATATCATCTCACACCAGTCAGAATGGCCATCATCAAAAAATCTAGAAACAATAAATGCTGGAGAGGATGTGGAGAAAAGGGAACACTACTGCACTGCTGGTGGGAATGTGAATTGGTACAGCCACTATGGAGAACAGTATGGAGATTCCTTAAAAAAATAAAAATAGAACTACCATATGACCCAGCAACCCCATACTGTGTATATACGCTGAGAAAACCATAATTCAAAAAGAGTCATGTACCAAAATGTTCATTGCAGCTCTATTTACAATAGCCTGGAGATGGAAACAACCTAAGTGTGCAACATCGGATGAATGGATAAAAAGATGTGGCACATATATAAAATGGAATATAACTCAGCCATAAAAAGAAATAAAACTGAGCTATTTGTAATGAGGTGGATAGACCTACAGTCTGTCATACAGAGTGAGGTAAGTCAGAAAGAGAAAGACAAATACCATACGCTAACACATATATATGGAATTTAAGAAAAAAAAATGTCATGAATAATCTAGGGGTAAGAAAGGAATACAAACACAGACCTACTGGAGAATGGACCTGAGGTTATGGGGAGGGGGAAGGGTAAGTTGCGACAAAGCGAGGGAGAGGCATGGACATATATACACTACCAAACGTAAGGTAGATAGCTAGTGGGAAGCAGCCGCATAGCACAGGGATATCATCTCGGTGCTTTGTGACCGCCTGGAGGGGTAGGATACGCAGGGTGGGAGGGAGGGAGATGCAAGAGGGAAGAGATATGGGGACATATGTATATGTATAACTGATTCGCTTTTTTATAAAGCAGAACACTAACACACCATTGTAAAGGAATTATACCCCAATAAACATGTTAAAAAATAAATAAATAAAAATAAAGAAAGAAAGAAAAAAGTAAAAAAGTAAAAGAAAAAAAGAAGGACACTATATAATGATTAAGGGATCGATCCAAGAAGAAGATACAACAATTGTAAATATCTATGCACCCAACATAGGAGCACCTCAATACATAAGGCAAATACTAACAGCCATAAAAAGGGAAATTGACCAGTAACACATTCATAGTAGGGGACTTTAACACCCCACTTTCACCCATGGACAGATCATCCAAAATGAAAATAAATAAGGAAACACAAGCTTTAAATGATACATTAAACAAGATGGACTTAATTGCTATTTATAGGACATTCCATCCAAAAACAACACAATACACATTTTTCTCAAGTGCTCATGGAACATTCTCCAGGATAGATCATATCTTGGGTCACAAATCAAGCCTTCATAAATTTAAGAAAACTGAAATTGTATCAAGTATCTTTTCTGACCACAACACTATGAGACTAGATTACAGGAAAAGATCTGTAAAAACTACAAACACATGGAGGCTAAACAATACACTACTTAATCACGAAGTGATCACTGAAGAAATCAAAGAGGAAATTTAAAAATACCTAGAAACAAAAGGCAATGGAGACACGACGACCCAAAATCAATGGGATGCAGAAAAAGCAGTTCTAAGAGAGAAGTTTACAGCAATATAATCCTACTTTAAGAAACAGGAAACATCTCGAGTAAACAGCCTAACCTTGCACCTAAAGCAATTAGAGAAAGAAGAACAAAAAAGCACCAAAGTAAGCAGAAGGAAAGAAATCATAAAAATCAGATCAGAAATAAATGAAAAAGAAATGAAGGAAACAATAGCAAAGATCAATAAAACTAAAAGCTGGTTCTTTGAGAAGATAAACAAAATAGATAAACCACTAGCCAGACTCATCAAGAAAAAAAGGGAGAAGACTCAAATCAATAGAATAGATAAAGAAGATGTGGCACATATATACAATGGAATATTACTCAGCCATAGAAAGAAGTGAAACTGAGCTATTCGTAATGAGGTGGATAGACCTAGAGTCTCTCATACAGAGTGAAGTATGTCAAAACGAGAAAGACAAATACCGGATGCTAACACATATATATGGAATTTAAGGGGAAAAAATGTCATGAAGAACTTAGGGGTAAGACAGAGACCTACTAGAGAATGGACTTGAGGACACGGGGAGGGGGAAGGGTAAGCTGGGACAAAGTGAGAGAGTGGCATGGACATATATACACTACCAAATGTAAGTTAGATAGCTAGTGGGAAGCATCAGCATAGCACAGGGAGATCAGCTCGGTGCTTTGTGACTGCCTGGAAGGGTAGGATAGGGAGTGTGGGAGGGAGGGAGTCTCAAGAGGGAAGAGATATGGGAGCATATGTATAACTGATTCACTTTGTTATAAAGCAGAAACTAACACACCATTGTAAAGCAATTATACTCCAATTAAAAAAATTTTTTTTAAATAAAAAAAATAAAAACTAGTTCTTTGAGAAGGTAAACAAAATTGATAAACCTTTTTCAAGAAAAAAAGCGAGAGGACTCAAATCAATAAAATTAGAAATGAAAAGGGAGAAATTACAACTGACACCACAGAAATACAAAGGATCATAAGATACTATTACAAGCAACTATATGCCCATAAAATGGACAACCTAGAAGAAATGGACAAATTCTTCGAAAGGTACAATCTCCCGACTGAACCAGGAAGAAATAGAAAATATGAATGGACCAATCACAAGTAATGAAATTGAAACAGTCATTAAAATACTTCCAACAAAAGTCCAGGACCAGATGGCTTCACAGGCGAATTCTATCAAACATTTAGAGAAAAGTTAACACTATCCTTCTCAAATTCTTCCAAAAAACTACAGAGGAAGGAATACTCCCCCATGCTCTTTATATGAGGCCACCATCACCCTGATACAAAAACCAGACAAAGATACCACAAAAAGAAAAGTACATGCCAGTATCACTGATGAACATAGATGCAAAAATATTCAACAAAATAGTAGAAAACCAAATCCAAAAATATATTAAAAAGATCATACACCAGTATCAAGTGGGATTTATCCCAGGAAATGCAAGGATTCTTCAATATCTGCAAATCAATCAGTGTGATACACTACATTAACAAACTAAAGAATAAAAACCATATGATCATCTCAATATATGCAGAAAAGGCTTTTAAGAAAATTCAACACCCATATGTGATAAAAGCTCTCCAGAAAGTGCAAACAGAGGGAACTTACCTCAACATAATAAAGGCCATATATGACAAAACCACAGCTAACATCATTCTCAACGGTGAAAAGCTGAAAGCATTTCCTCTAAGATCAGGAACAAGGCAAGAATGTCCACTGTCACAACTTTTATTCAACATAGTTTTGGAAGTCCAAGAAATAGAAGGAACCCAAATTGGAAAAGAAGAAGTAAAACCATCACTGTTTGCAGATGACACAATATTATACATAGAAAATCCTAAAGATGCTACCAGAAAACCACTAGAGCTCATCAATGAATTCGGTAAAGTTGCAGGGTAAAAATTTAACACACAGAAATCTCTTGCATTCGTATACACTAAAATGAAATATCAGAAAGAGAAATTAAGGAGACAATCCCATTTACCATTGCATCAAAAAGAATAAAATACCTAGGAATAAACCTACCTAAGGAGACAAAAGCCTCTACTCTGAAAACTATAATACTCTGATGAAAGAAATGACACAAAAAGAGATGACACAAACAGATGGAAGGATATACCATGTTCATGGATTAGAAGAATCAATATTGTCAAAATGACCATACTACCCAAGGCAATCTACAGATTCAATGCAATCCCTATCAAATTACCAGTGGCATTTTTCACAGAACTGGAACAAAAAATCTTAAAATTTATGTGGAAACACAAAAGACCCTGAATAGCCAAAGCAATCCTGAGATAGAAAAATAGAGCTCGAGGAATCAAACTCCCTGACTTCAGACTATACTACAAAGCTACAGTAATCAAAACAGTATGGTACTGGCACAAAAACAGAAGTATAGATCAATGGAACAGGAGAGAAAGCCCAAAAGTAAACTCACGCACCTATGGTCAATTAATCTATGACAACGGAGGCAAAACTGTCCAATGGAGAGAAGACAGGCTCTTCAATAAGTGGTGTTGGTCATGCCATGTAATTTTAGAGTTACACTAATGTTTACTAGAAAATCTAAAATACCTGAGCACTTCATGCCTGAAACACAGGACTGTAGCTGAGTAAATCCTTGGCCCAAAAACAATCGATTTTCCCTCCAACCTTAGAAAATACTAAGTATCGATGGGTTGGAAGATGGCGGAAGAGTAAGACGCGGAGATCGCCTTCCTCCCCACGGATACACCAGAAATACATCTACACGTGGAACAACTCCTACAGAACACCTACTGAAGGCTGGCAGAAGACCTCAGAGCTCCCAAAAGGCAAGAAACTCCCCACGTACCTGGGTAGGGCAAAAGAAAAAAAGAAAAAACAGAGACAAAAGAATAAGGACGGCACCTGCACCAGTGGGAGGGAGCTGTGAAGGAGGAAAATTCCACACACTAGGAAGCCCCTCCGCGGGCGGAGACTGCGGGAGGCGGAGGGGGGAGCTTCGGGACCGCGGAGAAATACTATGTAATTAGTACATACATAATACATAGTACATACACAATACATATATAATTAGTAAGTACATAATACTATGTAATTAGTATTAGAATATTTCTATTTTCATTTTCACAATTAGTAAAAAATAAAATTAAAGGGTAGAAAGAGTATACTCCTGGCATCATTATAGGCTTAATATGTGAATTTTGATAACCATTTTTAAAATCCATGTTCTAAGAAAATTAACTGTTTTTAAATATTTAGAAGACCAACTTCAATATCTTGAAGGCAGTGAATTCATTGTCATATCTAATTATAAGTAAAGACAAAATCTTGAATGTAATTTTGAAGTTTTGGCTGATATCTATTATTGGATGCTCTCCATGCTATCCTGTGCTCGGATGCTGAGCATGCATTTAGGGTAGAAAATAATAGCTTACTGTCACAATGAATCTTTTATCCATAATACGCATTTTGCCTTACCAAAAAAGCTTACAAAATTGCGCTTATTCCTTATGATTTAGTTGGTGATTTGTTTATGTCTTATTTTAAAGAAAGTGCTGTAAATACAGATCTCTGAAATAGGTATTTAAATATTGCCTGTCAATATAGCCGACTTTTTTCTTTTAAATGTAAATAAAATAATGCTCTTCCAATAAATTTGCTTTCATTATTTTTAAATCAATAAAATAATGCAAATATCATGCTCAAAAAAAAAAAGTGGTGCTGGGAAAACAGGAAAGCTACATGTAAAACAATGAAATTAGAACATTCTCTAACACCATGCACAAAAATAAACTCGAAATGGATCAAAGACCTAAATGTAAGGCCGGACACTATAAAACTCTTAGAGGAAAACACAGAACACTCTTTGACATAAATCACAGCAATATCTTTTACGATCCACGTCCAATCCACGTCCTAGAGTAATGAAAATAAAAACGGAAATAAACAAATAGGACGTAATTAAACTTAAAAGCTTCTGCACAGCAAAGGAAACCATAAAGGAAACAAAAAGACAACCCACAGAATGGGAGAAAATATTTGCAAATGAAGCGACTAACAAGGGATTAATCTCCAAAATATATAAACAGCTCACGCAGCTCTGTCAAAAAAAATAAACAACCCAATCAAAAAATGGGCAGAAGATCTAAATAGACATTTCTCAAAGAAGACATACAGATGGCCAAAAAAGCACATGAAAGATGCTCAATGTCACTAATTACCAGAGAAATGCAAATCAAAACTACAATGCGGTATCACCTCACCCAGGTCAGAATGGCCATCGTCAAAAAGTCTACCAACAGGGCTTCCCTGGTGGCATGGTGGATAAGAATCTGCCTGCCAATGCAGGGGACACAGGTTCAGTCCCTGGTCCAGGAAGATCCCACGTGCCACGGAGCAACTAAGCCCATACGCCACAACTACTGAAGCCCTCATGCCTAGAGCCCATGCTCCGCAACAAGAGAAGCCACCGTAATGAGAAGCCTGCGCACCGCAACGAAGAGTAGCCCCCGCTCGCTGCAAATAGAGAAAGCCACGCACAGCAACAAAGACCCAATGCAGCCAAAAATAAATAAATAATTAGATAAATAAATAAAACGATTATAACAATTTGTGGACTAAACTAGCAGCAAAATTTGTAAAAAAAAAAAAAAAATCTACAAACAATAAATGCTGGAGAGGGGGTGGAGAAAAGGGAACCCTCCTACACTGTTGGTGGGGATGTAAATTGGTACAACCACTATGGAGAACAGTATGAAGCTTCCTTAAAAAACAAAAAACAGAACTACCATATGATCCAGCAATCCCACTCCTTGGCATATATCTGCAGAAAACCATAATCCGAAAGGATACATACACCCCAATGTTCACTGCCGCACTATTTACAATAGCCAAGACACAGAAGCAACCTAAATGTCCATCATCAGAGGAATGGATCAAGAAGATACCATGTATATATATATATATACAATGGAATATTACTCAGAGAAAAAAAGAACAAAATAATGCCATTTGCAGCAACATGGATGGACCTAGAGATTATCATACTAAGTGAAGTGAGACAGAGAAAGACAAATATCAAATGACATCACTCATATGTGGAATCTAATAAAAAAAAAGATACAAATGAACTTATTTACAAAACAGAAACAGACTTACAGATATCGAGAACTTATGGTTACCAAAGGGGAAACGTGGGGGGGTTGATGAACACACACACACTACCACATATAAGACAGATAACCAACAAGGACCTAATGTATAGCACAGGGAACTCTGCTCAGTATTCTGTGATAATCTATATGAGAAAAGAATCTAAAAAAGAATGAGTATATGTATAACTTAATCACTTTGCTGAAAAGTAATTCACACTTCAGTAATCACACCTGAAACTAACACAGTATTGTAAGTCAACTATACTCCAATAAAATAAAATAAAAAAATAAATAAACCCAGGCAGTCTGGCTCCAGGTCCAGAGAATGTTCTAGGCCACACTGCTGCTCTCCACCCATGCTGGAGCATGGACACCTATGTGATGCTATCCACCCACCAGCCTCGCTTCCTGTGTCTCTCCTGTCTTTCTTCACCAGTAGTTCCCAAAGATGTGGTCATTTGGGCAACAGGCAGAGGTAAACAGAGGCTAGAATACTGACAAGAAAGGAAAAACTGTCTGCCTTCTGGGATTTGGTGGGAGAGCCAAGCTGCCCCTGCCCACAGGGGTGGGGCCCAGTGGGCGAGTCAATGGTCCTGAGCACAGCATCCTGGCCTCTCTGCCCAGCCTGAGAGTGGCCTGGGTTGGTCCGGGGACACAGAGCCACTGTTCCCTCTCACTTCACTTACGCCCAGCAATGAACCACATGGGTCCACATGCTCTTGTTGAGCTAGTAAGATGTCTGAAACATTTTTAAATTAGTTATTTAAAATCCAGAGACTTCATATAAAAATCTGGATTCCCAGCTTCTCTTAAAAGAATCCACAGATCTCATGGCACCTGGCCAGAATTCCCAAATGGTTACACTGACGGAGTTCAGTGGCACTTGTGCCCTTTTGATAGCCCATGTATTTCCTAATTCTCCACAGACCCCACCATTCCCTATTGCCTCACATCCAGTCCACACTTCACTCGTGTGGATTTGCCAGGTGCTCACCTCTTTTGCTTCAACCTCCATGGCACAGACTTCCCCCCAGGGCCAGGATGAAGTAGGAGACTGGCCCTGACCCCCAGAAGGTAGAAATGCGAAACCAGGCCTATGGTGACCAGAGACATCTGCTAGGACCTCAAATGAGCAGGCAGAGAACACACAGGGGGAACTGCCCATATGCAGAGGGTCCTCAAGAGGGGAAGAAGCCAGCCTGGCACTGCATCCCTGGCACCTGCCTCCTGCCTTCCTCCCCACTCAGGCCCCTGCTCTGTCCCTTTCACTTCCGCTTTACCCACTATGCGAGCATCCCGAATACATCTGCTTTCCTGCTGCCTGGCCTGTGCACAGGAGGACTCTTCCCTATTCAGTGTGTGTGAAATTCTTATTAGCCCTTGGGAAGAGCTCAGGTGTCCCCTCCTATGTGAGCTGTCCCAGATCCTCCCTTCAGCACAACCACAGTGCTCTTGGGCTCCCTCCCTGGCCCTCTACCACTGACCACGTGAAGACACTCGCCTCTGCACGGATCCTCACTGGGAACCAGCCCCTCTCCCCAGTCCTGAGACAATGCTGGGCTTGGAACAGAGGTCAAGGAGCACTGAGCGAAGGAGGGTGGACACACAGTCCAGGACAGTCTGTGGTCCCAAGTTCATGCACCCAGCTCCCCACCCTCGGGTCACAGTGACTGAAGGCCATAGTCAGGGAAGAGAGACACTGAGGAAAGGAATTCTAAAATTCTCTCTAGAGATTCACAACGCTTAGGTAATTCCATCCAGCCTCCTCTTGGCCCCAGCCCTTCCTACTCTCCCATCTCCTGTCCCCAGGACATCTGCTGTCTACCTGTCCATTCATTCATCCATCCATCCATCCATCCACCCTTCCATCACTCTTGCGTTTGTGCCCCACCCTGTTCTAGGTCCTAGAGGATCTCAGAGCTGCCCAGAGGGCTAGAAACATGTAAATCCTACCACGGGCTCCTCTGCTGAAAATCCCTTGCTGCCTCCCTCCTCCCCACCCAGGATAAAATCCAAACTTGGCGGGCAGAGAGGCAAGGGCCTGCCGCCCTCCCTCCACCAGCTTCTGAGGCACAGAGTCTGGGCCAGGCAGAGGGCAGCTGCTGCACGGCCAGCCCCGCTGTTCATGCGGTGCCTGCGGTCAGGCGGCTCCCACGTCTCTGAAGCCCTCTCCCAACCTCAGCACAACCACTGCTTCCTCCTGTGAAGCCTTCCAGACCACTCTTCCAGCCCCCTAAACAGGGCTGTGAGAGCCAGGAAATGGAAGTCCACAGGATCCCGGGTGCTTAAACAGAGGCGATTTAGAGGAGGAGGGAATTGGGGTCTAAGAATGAGCAGGAGATAGCCAGGCAGACAGGCGGGGTGCTGGGGGCGTGCATGAGCAGAGACCCCAAGGCAGACCATGAGCGGGGGGGCCGGGGGGGTCTGACAAGGGCCCCAGGGGTTGGAGGGTGGGTGTGAGAGAGCCTGACTGAAGAGGATGGGAGCATGGCAGCCCCCAGTCCTGACATGGACCATAAGCCCTGGTGAGCACTAACCCCATACATGGCTCAGGGGCTCTGGGAAATGATGAGACTCCCCCAGAGGCCCTCCAAGCACTGAGCCTGGTGAGAGCGCTGAGCTAGGGATAGGGAATGGGAACACAGGTGGCAGGTGATGCTCAAGGCTGAAGGCCACAGAGACAAAGATTCTGCGCCTGCACCTGCACTGGTCTGGGTGCACATCCTGACTAAGCCACTGAGGAGCAGAGTAGCCTCCTTTCCTAGGTCTCAGTTTCTCCATCTATAAAATGGGGATGATCACACTTGTCTTTAGAGACTGCCCAGAGGCCCTGCTCCCAGCCACCACCAGGCCCAGGACTGACCCCACATTCCCAGCAAGGCGGCGTGGAGCCTTGCATCCGACCTTGTACAGGCTTCAGGTGTGAGCTGTCCCCCTCACCACCCTTGGTAGGGAGATGCTCCGGGAGCCCCATGGGAAAGGCTCATTCCAGCTCAACCTCCCAGGGCTCTGCTCCCAGCTTCCTCCTGCTGGAGGCACCCTGTGCTCAGGCTACAGGTCTGGCCTCCCTCAGCCAGGGGCCTTGCCCACCACTCCCCTCATCAGGGTCTCTCAGCCAGAGCCTGGCAGGGCCTGGAACGGCTGTGCTGAACTTCCTCAGCCCTCCTGGCACGTCTCAGAGGGGGAGACTTGCCAAGAACCAGTTTCAGTAGGTCTGTTGGATCCCTGGAAACCCAGCCAGTGTGTGGGTTCCTCGAGGGCCCAGCCCACACTCTTCTCCAGTGGCACAGCCGGCGCTTTGTGAGGAAGCTGGCAGAGGCTGCCTTTCCTCTGGATGAACCTGCGGACGGGCTCAGAGCTGGGCCAGGCCTCCTCCCCTGCCAGCTGCTCCCTGGCAAAGCCCGGCCCTCACTCCCCTCTCCCCAGAATCCCAAGCAGGGGCAGGAAGGGACAGGCGCAGCACTCAGCTGACTCAGATCCCTGTCCTGGGTGACCCTGGGCACCGTCCTCAACCTCCCTGAGCTTTGGTCTCTGCCACTTCATGGGGCCGTCGGCAGCCACGGGAAAGCCTACAGCACCAGGCGCTTGATAAATGTGGCCTTCTCCTGACCCAGGAGGGCCAGTCCAGGATAGGGTGGGCTCTGCCTGCCCCCGGGTCCCAGCAGGGAAGGGAGGCAGCTGAGATTCCCTCTGGAGCTGATCTCCGAGGGGAGACCTCAGTCTCCTAGTATGGCTCTGGCCATACTAGGGCTCTCTCCAGTTGTGGGGGAGAGGCACATGGAGAAGAGACACAATGAGGACAATAATTCTTAAATTCTCTCCAGAGATTCACAAACTTTGGGTAAACCCTTCCTGTTCTCTACTCCCCTCCCCAGGACACTTGCCGTCCTCCGTGCACACACCCCATGGTTTGTAAATCCACTTTCCATTACTCCCGCACTTGTGCCTATGAGCACTGCCCTCCGCTAGGTACTACAGAGCCTCAGCTCTGCTCGGAACAGCTGTAACTAATTGGCTGGGCTGTAGCCAAGTTTCAACAACCAAGAGGCTGAAATCAGCCCAAGGGAGAGAAATACAGCGAGAGGCAACATCTTGGGGGGGTGTCCTGCCCGAGGCAAGCTGGTCCCCAGGGCAGAAGTGACCCCTACCCTCTGGTGTTCATCAGCCCCACGCCCAGACACGGGTGACTTCCTGAGGCCTGGAGAGGCAAACGTGGGCTAAGCACTGGACTTGGAGTCGGTAGCCCAGAGCTGGCATCCTGCCTGGTCCCCTCAGTAATGGTGGTGGTGGTGGGGTGATCCTTTGGAAGTTCCCGCGCCCCGGAAGACTAGGCTCTTCATCCCTGCACGCGGGATGCCCACCACCCGGACGGGAGGTAGGAGGAGGCGTCCCAGCGCTGCCTCTTCCCCCAACACGCGCGTGCGCGCACCCCC
>NW_020172627.1:628441-676527 GCF_003031525.2 Neophocaena asiaeorientalis asiaeorientalis
AGGTAGCGTCTTGCCCGCCGCCCGCCCCAGGCCCGGACCCTGGAGCGAGGGAGGCAGGGCCTGGGCCCGGCGAGTTCCTGAAACGCTGCTCCTGGAGTCGGCCCCCGTGGCGCTCCCGGCTCAGACCTCTGACCCGCTTCTTCCTAACGCTCGGCGTTACAAGCACCTGTAGGAATACTAGCAACTTCCAATGATCCGCCCCTTCTTCCTGGTCAAGAGCTCGCTTTAGGAAATTCCTCTCCCTGCAGAATGGGAGGCAGGTGTTCCAAGTGGAGACCAGGTGATTTCGGTTAGGGTCAAGCAAAGGGGTGAGTGCCTAGCCCAGTCTACAGCTGGGCTGCTGCCTGTGGAGCTGGCGTTCAGGGCTCCAACCCTCTGCCTTGCCGAGGGGCCAGCGCCCCAGTGCCACGGAGGGTGCTTAGGACTTAACACAAGCGTCTTGTGCAGCCCTGAGCTGTATGAGTATTAATGTCCCATTTTACAGATGAGGCAGCTGAAGCTCAGAGAGGTTTTGTAATTTTCCCAAGGTCACCCAACTAGTAAGTAACAGATCTTCAATTCAAACCTATATTATCTTTCTGCAAAGCCTGAGTTCTTCCCAGAGTAGGATTCTATCCCAGAGAAAAAAAACCCACAATCCCACACTTCCAGAGGGTGCAAAGTGTGAGGACCGAGATGGGTGCACAGCTTCAGGCATTCACCAGGAGGGCAGGTGGACAGAGAAGCAAAGCTGGGGCCCTGCAACACCAGAAGAAGGGGTGGAGGCCCCCAGGGGTCTGTGGGCAGAATTCTGTAAGGGAAGGGCTTAGGGGAGCCCTGGGGTTGGAAGGGGTGGGAGCTCATCTGAAATCCAGTGTGTAGGGTAGGGTCACTTTTCTTGCTCTTACTAAGCAGGGCCTAGACCAGAATGAGGCAAGTGAATTTTGCACTTCAGGTGCAAGGTTAAAGGGGGTGCCAAAAATGTCAGTAATCGAGAGAAATATTTTTGCGATATTTAAAAAAATACAAATTAATGCCCAAAAAATCCATGATGAACAAAATATCAAAATTTTAAATAAAGACAGGATCCGACCCTGTACTTGCACAGACTTTGTGAGTGCCTCATTTGCCTCACCCTAGTCCCACCCACAGATCCTGTCTTTAAAATTTTGATAGTCTGTTTATCATGGTTGTGGTGGGCTAAACAATGCCTCCCTCAAGACGTCCATGTCCTAATCCCTAGAACCTGTGACGTTGCTACCTTACCTAGCAAAAGGGATGTTGTAGATAGGATTGAGGACAAGAGGTTATACTAGATTATCTCAGTGGGCCTTAAAAAATGGAGGTAGAGGGAAATTTGACTACAGAAGAGGAGGCAACATTAGGAGGGAAGCAGAAACCCAAGAATGTGAGCAGCTTGTAGGAAGTGGAAGAGGCAAAGATCCATTCTCCCCTGGAGCTCTCAGAAGGAACCAGCCCTGCTGACACCATGATTTCAGTGTCTTCAATATCATAAAAATTCAGTTCTTCCGACTGCCGACTTTTAGAAGGGTGAGCAAATAAATCTGTGTTATTTTAAACTGCTGAATCTGTGACAATTTGTTAAAGCAGCAATTGGAAACTAACATAATGGACTTTTTAGCATTAATTTTCATTCTAAAAAATTAAATATTCATCCTGATCACAGAGTTTTTTGGTGCTCCCTTAAATTTTGTGCCCCAGGCCAGGGAGGCCCCCTAGTCCTGGTCCTGATGCTAGTGTGCGGGGTGGGCGCTGAAGTCCTCCCGAGTGCTGGGAACGTCGGGAGGGGCTCGGTGCTCTCCCCTCCCAGAGTTCAGGTACACGTGAAGGCGGGAGGGGTGGTTCATGGGGCCAGGGAGCCGTAAGTCAGGGAGTATCCTGCCCTCAACCTGCCGGAAAAGCCTGGAGCCCCCATGGCCCACAGTCCCCAAAGTCTGATCAGCTCTGCCCATGTTAAAGAGAAGGGTCCAAGGGCTCAGGGGAGGCACCTACTCTGGGGGAGGGGGGTCCTCCCAGGTAGGCAGAGGGCTCTGACAACTGACTTGCTTTCTCTTTTCTGAGCCACGGTTTCCCCACCTGTATGGTCAGAGAGTTAGACTGGCCAATCTCTAGGGAATCCCTCCACCCAACCTCCTGCCCAGATTCCCCGGATGGATGGAGGTCTGCAGCTGCCCCCCATTTAGAAGGCTCTGGACTCTGATGCGCACTGCCACAATGAACTCTAGGTTAAACCCTGGCCAGGTCAACACCCACGTCACCTTGTGGAGGTCTTTTTAATCCATGGGGCCTGAGATGGGGGATGGGTATGCAAAGATAGTCATGAAACTTTCCTCTTGGGGGTGGGCCAGGGAGCTGAGAGGCTGGGGATCTGTCCTCTCATACGAGCGCCTGGTGACAGGTGACCTCTTGAGCTGGAGTGGCTCTCGTTTCTGGGCTGGGTCCAGGACCTCGGGGACTACCTCTGTCCTCAGCCTTGCCTCCCTCCCCCTGTCCCCACACCACTCTTAAGACAACGCAGATCCAGAGACTATGACGCCTGGCAACAGAGCATCCTTGGATGGGCTCACCCTGGAGGCAGGCTGCCCCTGCTCCCAACCCTGCTGTGTGCTGTTAGGCAAGTTGCTGAACCTCTCTGGGCCTCTCTGTCCCTCTCTACAATATAATTTTGATACAATGAACCACTGTCAAGAGTAGCAAATGGCAAGCATGAGACCCCTTCCTCTTTCCTCTGACTGATGTGGAGGACCAAGGCTGTCTGGGAAGAAACTGAGAGCCAGCGAACCCGACCATAGGACACCCCGAGGGCTCCCGGCATCCTTCTCTCCGGACCCGGCATCCAGCCCCAGGGCTCTGGGTTAGAATGCTGGCTTCCTGCTTACTTCTTTGGGACCTGGACAGATTACTTGAGCCTCTCTGCCGCCCAGTCTCCTCACCTGTAAAAGGGGCTATAGCAGGACTGATTCCAAAGGGCTATTGTGAGGGTCAGCTGGGGTGCAGAGCCCCACACGGGGACACGCTGAACAAACATCAGCTGCCCTGGAGAGTGGTTACCTCAACCCAACTTCTCCCCTTGTGGCTGGGAGTCACCAGGACATCACGCAGTGTTGCTGGCACACACCCTCCACTGGCCTCATCTTTGCCATGACCATGACAAACTCTTTTCCAGCCCTGGGATCTGAGCTCTTCTTAGCACACACGGAAAGCCAGGCAGGCCCAGCTGCAGGGGCATTTCTACCACAGCCGCTGGGAGGGAAGGCAGACTTAGCGAGCCAGCCAGGTGGGTAAAAGGCAGTTACTTGAGCAGTTAGCATCCTGAATGTCACAGGAAGCAGTGGTGAGCAGCCCCCTATAAATCACCCCTGCTGGCTTGCCAGGCTCTCCCAAGATAAGGCAGCTGCTCCTCCACCCTGTTCTCCTGGGAAACGGCCCCGGGCTCCCTGGCCACCTGTCAGTGGGGTCTGTGGCTGGGGGGCTATTTCCCCTGTCCTGGGGATCTAAGCTCGAAGGCTCCTGGAGCACTTCAGGGGAGAAGCCTTGAGGGCTGCAGGGGAAGGAGGCCCAAGGGTGCTGTGTACTGACCCATATACTAAGAAGAGGACAGATCTGGCCTCTGTGAGCTTGGGGCTGGATGGGGTCCAAGGCCTGTGGCCCCTCAGGGCCCACCAGAATGGGCCCAGGGTACCAGGATCAGACTCAAGTGCCCCCCCTGCCGGCTCAGTGACTGAAGCCCAGCCCAGGTCAGCAACAGTCCTATCTTTCCCCTTTTGAAAAGACTGCCAGGAAAGACCCAGGCCCACTGGCCTGGTGGGTTAACATCCAGGGGAAATCGAAATAAGACTTTCTCTTCTTGAATCTCCCAGAAGGGCTGGGATCTGGAGTAAGTAGTGCTGGGGAGAAATGGTCCACTTAAGATCTCAGGCTCCACCACTGCCAGCCTGGGCTGGGGTCAGCGACCTTTCATCCTGAATCTGACTGTGCCTCGAGGGCTTCCGTTTGGAGATGTCATTCCAGCAAATACTGACCACAACCAGCTGGCCTAACAAGGTTGCTTTGTGTACCTCCAAGTTGTCCTGAGGCTGGATTTTCTCCAGGTCAAGTGTCCTGCCCTGTGGCTTCTGGGAGCCGCATTCGTCCCCCTCCTTCCCCCGTGATTTCTGAGGAACTTAGGACAGGACTGTCAGCTCTGAGGGGGCTCAGGGGAAAGTCTCCAGAGGCCTGTGAGAGCCACACACACATCAGGGTGGGGTCCGGCATGGGCAGCGAAGCTGTGATAGCCACTGCAAGGCTGCCGCCTGGCCCCTTGTGCCCCTCCCCAGCGAGGAGCTGTCACTCTGGGCAAGGACACCCTTCCCATACCAGGCTCCTGGCCCCAGGACTGTCACTCTGTTGCTGCCTGTAAGGTTGGGACAGTTGCTGGGCTTTGCTCATCGGTGCCACTGGGTAGGGGGGATAGTTAACATGCTACCAGTTACTGAGCGCTAACCCCGACCCCCAGACTCTTGCATCCAACTGCCCGCTCAGGATGCCCACTGCTTTAATGACTGACAGGCATCTCAAACTCATACATGCCCAAATGGAGCTGTGGTCTTGCTGCATTGTCCCAAACCTGCTCTAGGCCGTGTCTTCCTCACTCACTTAATGACAGTTCTTTCTGCCTGCTCGATCAGACCCCTGGGAGTCCACCTTCACTGCTCCCTTTCTCTCAAACCCACATCCAAGAGATCTTGTAGGTCCTACTTTCAAAACAGATTTGGAATCTGCTCACTTTCACCATCACCCACCATAGTGTAAGCACCCTTGTCTCTCACCTGAATTACTGCAAACAGGTCCCCCGGCTTCCCCTTTTCCCGCTCTGGTCAGCAGTCAGAGCGGCCCTTTTAACTATCTATCAGATCACGTCCTTCCTCTGCCATCAGGCTCCTTTGCATCTGGCCCTGTCCCTCACTCCCTCATCCCACCTGCCTCCGAGCTGGTTCAAGACCACCTCAGATGCTCTCTGTTTTGCCCAAGCTGTTGCCTGGGTCTGTCACACTTCCACCTGACATCCTCCTGGCTCACTTCCACCTGACATCCTCCTGGCTCACTTTCTCACTTCTTCAAGACATTGGGTGTCACTCTATCATTAGGCTCACCCTCACCACTGTATTTTAAATGGCTCTATATATTTTTTTTTTCTTTCAGTAGCACTCACCACCTTCTAACACAGCAGTTCTCGAAGTGTGGGCCCCAGACCAGCAGCATCAGTATCACCTGGGAACTTGTTAGAAACACAAATCCTAGTGAGTTGGAAACTCTGGGGGAGGATAAAACAGTCTCCCTTTTCTTCTGGGTGGTTCTGATGAGAACAATTGCTCTGTGCCATGCGATGTACATTCCTGTTACTCTCTGTCTTGGGGAGTAGAATGGGAGTTCCGTCTGATCCCTGCCGTGTGCCCCGCCTGCACGTGGCAGACGTTCTGTGTTGAATGAATAGAACTATTTAGTTTTGAGAGTTCTGAGCACTTTGCATCCATTTTCTCTCTTAATTCTCATGACAATTCTGCAAAGAAGATATTCTTATTCCAATTTTACAAACAAGGACACAGAGAGGGTAAGTGGCATGCCCAGAGTCACACAGCAAGCAAGGGGCAGAGCCAGATCACACACAGACCGCAGCCTGATGCCAAAACCTGTGCTCACTCTGACTCCTCTAATACTTCAACGCAACCGGCTCTGCTAATAAGCACCTTCCTATGCACATAAGAGGTACCTTCGAGGGCTTGCTGGCTCTCGCCAGATAACCAGGCAAGGCAAGGACTCACCCATGAGCACCCATCAGATGCCAGGCGGCCCTGGTATCGTGTGACTCCTTTCTCTCCCCTTTCACAGAGAGCTGGCTAGGAGGTGCTGCCCAACAGGGCCTCCCCAGGGACCGTGTTCCTAGAGTGGGGCATGGAAGTCCAGAGATCCACTGGGCAGTGGGGCCCTCTTCACAATATCAAGTCTTCTGATCCATGAACGTGGGATGTCTTTCCATTTATTTAGGTCTTTAACTTCTTTCAAGAATGTATTGTCATTTTTAGAGTATTAAGTTTTGTACTTCTTTTGTTAAATACATTAGTAAGTATTTTGTTCTTTTGGATGCTATTATAAATGAAGTATTCTTAATTTCATTTTCAGTTTTCCCAGTGCTACTGTATAGAAATAAAATTGATTTGTGTATATTGACCTTGTATCTTGCAATCACGCTGAAATTTTTTATTAGATCTAATAGATTTCTAGTAGATTTCTTAACACTGTCTATATACGAAATCACGTCATCTGCAAATAGATTACTTGTTTCTTCCTTCCCAATCTGGATGCATTTTATTTCATTTTCTTGCCTAATTGTTCTGGTCTAGTACAGTGTTGAATAGAAGTGGTGAAAGGGAGAATCCTTGTCTTGTTCCTGAAAAGCATTCAGTCTTTTTCCATTAAGCATGATGTTATCTGTGGGGTTTTTTGTAGATGCCCTTTAGCAGGTTTAGAAAATTCCTTTCTATCTCTAGACTGTTGAATGTTTTTATCATGAAATGGTGCTGGATTTTGTCAAATGCCTTTTCTGAGTTGACTGAGATGCTCATGTGGTTTTTGTCATTTATTCTATTGATGTATCCCATTAATTAATTTTCAGATGTTAAACCACCCTTGCATTCCTGGGATAAATCTCATTTGGTCATGGTTATAATCCTTTTATATATTGCTGGATTCAATTTCTTTGTATTTTGTTGAGGAATTTCCCATCTATATCCACAAGAGATACTGGTGCTCCAGCGATTCTTCTCTCCCTCACCTGTACCATCGTTGATGTTTTGTCTCCCAACTTAAAAAAATAAACAAAACTCTCTTCACCTGACTCCCTCCTCCAGCTACTGTCCCATTTCTCTTTTTCCCTTTACAGCAAACTTTTTGAAAGAGTTGGCTATGATCACACTCCAATTCCCCTCCTCTTATCCTTTTTCATACCCACTATTATCAGGCTTTACTCCCAGGACTCCACCAAAACCACCCTTGACAAGTCAACCATGGACTGTGCTCACCATCTGTTCTCTCCTGGTTGATCTATTGGCAGTGCACAGATACTTCTTTCTTAGATGCTCTCTTCACTCAGCCCAGGGAGCCCACTTGCTCCTGGCTCTCTTCATCCCCTGTGCTGGCTTCTCCTATGCTCCCTGACTTCCCACCTGGAAGCAGCTCAGGGCTCAGCCCTGGTCCTCTGCTGTCCCTCCACTAGCTCCATGGTGTCTCATCCAGCCTCATGGCTTCAAACCCCATCTATGTGTCAATGGCCCCCACATTCTCTCTCCAACCCAGTCTTCTCTCCTGGTCTCTAGACGTAAATGTCAAATTGCCCACGTGATACCTTAAGTTTGAGCCTCTAACATGTATCCCAGGATAAGCCCCAAAGTGAACTCTGCATCTTCCTTCCAAACAACTGCACTTCCTGTGTTCTTTTTCATCTCAGTTAACAGCTAATCCATCCTTCCAGTTGGCTTAGATCAAAACACCTTGGAATTACCCTTGACTTCTCTCATTCTCTTACACCTTTCACCCATTCTACCTTCAAAATATATCAAGAACTCAATTGTTCCTCATCACCCATGCCTTCCTGAGCCAAGCCGCCATCACCTCTCACCTGCACGATTGTGTAACGAACTCCTAACTGGTCTCCCTGTTTCTGTCCTTGCTTCTTTCATCCATTCTCAACACAGCAGCCAGAGGGATCCTGCTGGGACCTGAGTCAGGCTTGGCCACTGCTCTGTTCAAGACCTGCCAATGACACCACCTCGCTCAGAGGAAAATCCAGAGTCATCACCGTGACAAGGCCCTACTGATTTACCAGCCCTTACCTCCTCTCTCCCCCTTCACAGACTCTGTTCCAGCCACACTGGCCTCCTTGCTGCCCTTCCAACCCCTGCCGTCTGCCTCCAAAACGCTCTGCCCAGATATATGCGTAACTCACCCCTTCGTCTCCTTTACTCAAATGTCACTAAACTCCAAGCCCCCATCACTCCCGCTTGCCCTCCCCACATCATCTGCCTCCACTGCGCTCTCTACCGTCTAACCTACACCAGGCTTACTTGCTTGCTGTCTCCTTTCTTGGAATGTACACCCCACGAGGGCAGGGACCTTGTCTGTCCCACTCACTGCTGTGTTACCAGCCCCCAGAACACATCCTCGAGCGAATGACCGACTGGTTGAATGAATGCCCAGACAAGAGGCACTCCATCAGGACCACCCCTGGGCAGGCCATCGGCAGTGACCGGCTCCCCTGCCCCGCTGGCCGGCGTTTTCTCTGTGGGGTGCCCGGGCTCTCCCCTAACTGCAGCAGGCACGCTGCCCACTGGTGCCCGTCAGAGGTGGCCGCTCTCTGCCAGAACAAATATGCTTGAAAGGGCTCACGGGCTCCGTTATTAAACAGTGAAAGAAGGGCTGATCCTCTAAGCCTCCTTTCCAGGGGAACCCAGGCTAATAACAGCTTTGCCACAAAACCTGCAGAGGCGGATGGAGACCCCCTTCAAGTGCCAAACTTGCCCGGACATGTCTGCCACCGCTAACCCCTGGGATTTCTGCCTTTCCTCTATATTTCTGGTAGAAAGGAGATAAGCGCCTTTGATGGTGGTTCCTGTTTTCATTCTTGTGACTTCTTCGGCACACGGCACACAGCCTGAGAAGTCTGATAAACGCTGGGGAATGAGGGCCGGGGGAGGGGCAAATCTGGTTTCTGTGTGGGATTCTGCAAATGGTCCCCATTTAGCAAGTACAGAGAGAGACAGACAGAGAGACAAACAGGCAGACAGGCACGTGTGTGGGTCAGGGAACCAGCACACTGAGTACAGGTAGACCACATGTGACGTGACAGTGCCCTGGATGGGCTGGGACAAAACACAGCCTTTGGGGTCAGAACATGTGCCTCTGTTTCTCAGCTCTGCTCCTGACTAGCTGTGTCATCTTGGGCAAATTACTTAGCCTCTTTGACCTTTAGTTACTCTCCTTTCTTTGTTTTATTTAGGTTTTGATTTTTTATGTAGTGAAATATGCAGACATTCAAAAAGTATTTAAAGCACCTATGCACAGAGATGCAGAGTATTATAAAATGAGCACCTGTGTAACTAGGCCTGCTATCCTGACCTTTATGGCATTCATTTCTCTGCTTTTCTTTATATTTTTGCTGCCTAATTATTTACCCATAAATAACATGGTTTCCTTCTGCCCGATTTTCGACTTTATGTAAATAGAATCACAGCATGTTCTTGGGCTGCCCTAGTCTCACCCTATGCTTTTAGGACGGTGCTGTAGAGCTGTGGGTAGAGCTGTAGTTCATTCATATGGGTAGAGCTGTAGTTCATTCATTCTCACTGCTGTAGAGTTTTCCGTTGTAAGAATGAATTGTGTTTATTTCTCCATTGTATTGTTGCTAAATACTTGGTGCTTTTTGTAACTCATTTAAAGAGTCTCTTGCTAGCCAAGACCATGACAATGTTCTCCTTTCCCTGGTGCTCAGAGGTGCTACCTGTCATAAATCCAAGTCCAGAGGCATGGGCGTCTGGGCTCTATTCTGTGCCATTGGGTCACTTTCAACCACCTTGCACCAAAGGAAGCCCGTGGAGGCTGCAGAAGTTCCTGGGTGGGCTTGGGTTTTCCCAGGCCATTAAATTGGGGCTGTGGGTCAAAGGTGCTGTGATCACCAGGGGGCAGGGAGGCCACGGCTAACAGTGTGGAGCCATTTAGGAAGCCCCCAAAGGTGAGCTTCTGCCCCTGCCTGGATGGTGCATCAATCAGACACTGTGAAACATGGAGAGAGAGGATGTCCATGGTTCATGTGGTCAGAACACAGCTGGCCCAAAGGCCCCCGTCTCCACACTTAGCTGGGGGTTGGTGACCCCAGCCCAGCTGACACGGTGAACCTTTCTAAAAGCCCTTTTCAGGATGACTGCGCAGGGACACCGACCTACAGAGACAGCACCTGCACAGCCGGGCGGCGACGTTCCTTTCTCCTGCGCCCCACGTCCAGACCATCGGCAAACCCTGCAGCCCCACCTTCAGAACACGTCTCAGCTGACCGCTCTCCACGGTCTCCTCCATTCCCACACGGGCCCAGGCCCCGCACCCGGGTCCAACAACTGTCCCAGCCTGCTTCAGCCGCTCTTGTCTCTATGACCCACCCCTCACACGGCAGCCAGATGACTCTTCTTATGAATATAAATCAAGTTGTGTCTGTCTCCTCCTCAGAGCCCTCCCTGGTGCCCCATCAATTTAGAACAAAATCTGGAAGCCCCACTATGTCCCCAAGGCCTCAGGTCCTCCATCCTCCTGTCCTCACTCCCTCAGACCCTCTGGCCTTCCTGAGGGTCCTCGTGTTTCCAAGGCCCTTTCCCAATCCAGGGCGTTTGCACTCGCTGGTCCCTCTGCCTGCATGCTCTCCCCCGCATCCCCTGGATCTCCTGGTGACTTCGTTAAGTTGGCTTAATGAACAACACCTGACACAGTGCCCCTCCATCCTCCACTTGGCTCTACTTTGCTCCCTGCGTTTCTCCCTACTAGACATCACGAGTCACCTTTACTTGCCTATCATTTGTCTCCCCCAGGACAATGGAGGGGGCGGGGAGGGCAGAAGCATCCTCTCTTTGGTTTCCCACTGAATTCTTAGCACCTGGAATACCACTCCATACATTTTAGGCACCCAATAAAAGTGCAGAATAAAGGAGCAGGTGAGTAAACGGCAACCTTTGTTTTCAGGTCAGGGACAGAGAGCCATGCAGGGGCCACAAGCTGCAACAGAGGGAAGGACACGGTACCTCGCCATCCGATATGACCCTGAGTGTCCACTTCTGGCCTAAGTGTAGACCACCCATACACACCCAGCATTCAGCAGGGTCTGGACACAGGGAAGCAAGGACACACAAGCCCCAGGGCTATCCAGGCAGAGGAGGGCATGTTTTTGCAAAGTGGCCCAAATCTCCCCTGCGAGGACTTGCTTAGTCCACCGAGGGGTGACCCCTGAGGGCCAGCAGCAGAAGAGGACGACACTGCCTGTCTGCAGTAGGAAGCGTGGGACTCAGCCAGCAAGACCTGAGTGAGAGGGATCTTGCAGGCTCAGAGCAGGGCGGAGGGGCGTGATTACCTGGAGGCAAGGGTTCTAGAGGGTGAGCATGCGTGCTACGGGCCGTACCTCCGCCGAACGGGGCCCAGATGACCCGGCGGATGGCCTGCACCCAGTCCTCCATGTCCCGCTGGGAGCTGGCCATGAGCAGGAGCGCCTCGGGGTTGGCCGGCACCTTCTCCCGCTCCCCAGCACCACCTGCAAGACAGGGAGAACAGGCTTACTGCAGGGACCCCGGCGGACACAGGGGGCCTCCCCCGTAGGGCTCTCTCCAGTCCCGGCCACAGCTGGCTTTCATTCCCTGGGGTGTGAGAAGGTCTTCTCTCCAGAAACCACTCAGCAACAGCTGTGCTTTTTGGTTCTATACTGGCAGGCCACCCCCTTCCCACATCCCACGTCACACATCTGGCTTTGGGGCCCTCTTGGGTTTCTTTTTCTCCCTTTGTCTTCTTTGTTATTTCTCCACAGCATTAAAATCATCCTGGGGTACTAGTAGGAAAAAGCATGCAGATGTGACACCAGCTCAGAGAAGTTCAGACGCCAGAGGAGCTTCGCTATGTATTTTATTTAAATCAACTTCACACATCTGAAATGCACAGCTAAATGTCACTATGTGCTATATGTCACCTATGTCACTATGAGTTAACCAGGCTTATCTGCTGGTGGGGTGAGTCGCAGAGATCCGTGTTCCCAAGCGGGTGGGATGACAGGAGAACTGTGAGACCCAGGCTGACCCTTGCTGGGGCCCGCAGCCCAGTGACAGAGACCAGACAGGAGTTCAGTGCTTACTGAGCTCTTGGTACCTGCCTTCCAGTGAACTAGAGTGGTGCCTGATTCTTCCAGTTAACAAAGCTGACAGACTCACCTGCCCTCCTAGGATTCTTTCATCTTCACAATGCCTCTGAGCGAGGTACTATTACTATCTGCATTTGACAGACAAGGAAACTGAAGCAGAGTGATTAAGGAACTTGTCTGAATTCACACAGCTAATACGTGGCAGAGCCAGGGATTCAAAGTCTCCAGCTCTGGGCTGGGGCAGGGACCCCACCCCCTGCTCCCCGCATTCCCCATGAACGAGGTGACCTGCTGGGGTCAGGCTGACAGTGGTCACAGCAAGGCCGATGAGGACTGGGGAAACCGAGGGGACGGCTCTGAGGGCTAGAGCACGGGATGAGGTGCGTCCTTGCTGGGGGAGTGCCACAAGTGAGGCCTGGAAGCTGGGTAATGGGAAAGCAGGCTGGAGGGGCCCACGGGGCCCAAAGCTCAGGAGAGTGGTGAGCCAGGGTCCTGGGATGCCTTTGGAGCCCCGCAATATACACACACTAGCCCAGCTCCTTTGGGCCCAGGCAGTAACTGGGCAGCAGCACTGCAGCGGTGGAGAGGTGGAGAGGAAGGAAGCTTGAGACAGCAGAGCCTGAAGCCCAAGAGACAGTGCAGGCCGATGGAAAACAAAGATTGTACCCACAGCTGGGGCAGCTGCATGGTCATTCACGGGGCAAGGGCACCGCCACTGAAAAGGGGACAGCGGCTCTGCATCTTTAGGGTCCCATTCAACGTGGACTACGAGGCCTGGGGTGGCCGAGTGTTCCATGTGGGGAAGGGAAGCCAGGTGCTGCCAGGAAGCTTTTCCATGTATGCTTGTATATTGTTTTTTCGTTTTTATTCAGCTCAAAATGTCTTACCCTTTGGATTTCTTCTTTGACCTATGGGTTATTTAGAAATGTGTTATTTCCAAGTTTGGGGGATTTTCCAGAAATCTATTATTGATTTCTAATTTAATTCCATTGTTTTCAGAGAAGATATGTTGTATGATTCCAATCCTTTTAAACTTATTAAGACTTGTTTTGGGATTAGAATACGGTCTATCTTGCTAAGCATTCTGTTTGCACTGAGAAAAATTACTCTGCTGTGGTTGGGTGGAGTGTTCTATAAATTAGGTCTAGTTGTCGACAGTTTTCTTTTTTTAAAATTTTCCATATTCTTACTGACTTCCTGTCTACTTGTTCTCACAGATTTTGTTTCTAAGATTTATTTGGTGGGTCCAGAGTTCTCAGTATAGAGTTAATAACTCCCCACTGCTGAGAGAAAACCCTTCTGTGTATGCTATGCAATGCCCCAGGAGTCCAATGGAAATAGGCACTATTTCCTGCCCTGTGTCAGAGTGGTCAGTGTTGCCTCTAACCCTTTCCAGTGGTTCTTTCCTCAGCCTCAGGTAATGTCCTCATGTGTATGTGGTGATGAGCTCCCAAGGGGGTTTTCTCTTTGAGTAGCACTTTCCTCCTTGGTACTCTATTCTAAAAACTCAAGATGCTTTGGTCTCCCCAGCTGTCTCTTTAACTCGTGGAGTCCACTGGACTCCACCTGGGTTTCCCCTTCCTGCATCACAGCCTGAAAACTTTCTCAAGCCAGTAAGCTAGGGCATGTGTAGGGCTTGTCTCGTTTGTTTCCCATCTCTTGCTGGGGTGAGGGTGGGGTGTCACAGTCCTTCACCGCCTAACGTCTAGTACCTTGAAAAACATTGTTTCATATTATTTGTCCTTTTTTGGGGGGGGGTTGTTTTAGGTGGGATAGTACATCGGTCCACCGATCTTATCCAGAAGGGAAAGTCCTGCAACCACTTCTAAGGGCCCACTATACGTAAACCACTGTGCAAGACAGTTAACACACACAGTCATATTTAATCCTCATAAACACCGTGGGAAGGAGTGCTACTGACTCCATTTTACAGATGAAGAAACTGAGGCTCAGATTAGTTAAACATTTAGCTCACAACCAAACAAATGGAGGGGCCAGGACTTAAACCCAGGTTTTTTCAACTATAAACTCGTTCTTTTTGCAATAGAAAACCTCCTCTATGTTAGTGGAGGGGAATGCAAGGAAGATAAAATAGACAGATCATCAAAGTCAACATTGGGATTTTCTATAGCATTCAATTGTGTACACTTACCTTGTCCTCTGTTACTTAGGAAAGATTAGTATTAGCTTTAGTTAAGGAAAAAAAAATTCTAACAGCAAACATTTCAGGAAGAAATGCATCATGAAGGATGAGGGTCTCTTGTTACTGTTTCTGGTTTTTCCCTTTTCTTGCGTTTCTACCTATCCTGCCACATACCCCTTTGTTTGAGACCCTCCTGAACAGTGCTGAGAGCCAGACCTGGGTGAATGCTCAGATCCACCAGGTGGAGCGCAGGGACTTAACTTCCCCCAAATGTCAGGCACACAGGTGTAAGGTGAAGAAAATGGGGGTGTCTACCTTTTTGGGAGAATGAAATGAACTATTCCCTTAGCTTAGCACCTGGCAACTAACAAACACTCTCTAAATGTTCACATTTATTATCACACTCAATTAAATCCAGTATGGAGCAGAGTTTCTCCACCTCAGCATTAATGACATTTTGGGCCAGATAATTCCACACTCGGGTGGCAGCGGCTGACTTGTGCATAGCAGGGTGTTTAGCAGCATCCCTGGCCTCTACCTATTGGATGCCGGTAGCAGCCTCTCCCTCCCTCCCAGGTCTGACAATCAAAAATGTCTCCACATGTTGCCAAATGTTCCTTGGGGGGCTAAGCTGCTCCCAGTTGAGAAGCATTGATAAAGAGCAATGAGATCTATACTTCCTATGAGTCTAAATGACTTTATGATTCTACCAGTGTGGGACATCCCACAGGCACAACATGGCTTGTCTGCAGATCATCACTACCTCACCCATCACACCAGCTTCCTCTTGTGCTCCTATCTTAGTGCTGGGCAACCAGGTGCCCAAAGCAGAAAGTTTGGAGTCACTAGGCCTCTTCCCTCCCCTTGTCCCCATACTGACCCATAATGGCCCCTGGTGAGCTCATCCAGTCTGAGAGCTTTAACTGCCGTCCCTATGCAGACAACTTCCAGGTTCACTGCTCCTTGCCCTCCAGACCCTTCTGTGCCCTCACCCAACAGCTCCACTGAGATGTCTCCAGCCATCTCCCACTTACCAGCTACAAAATCCATCTCCAGATCTGCCACCCCTTCCCTTCTCGAGTGAGGGCAACTCCACCTTCTAGTTACTCAAGTGGAAACCAGACACATCCTCAGCTCCACTCTGTCTCATATCCATTCCTATCAGCAAATTCTACTGGCTCTTCCTTCAAAACACATTCAAAATCTGACCGTGTTTCACTGGCCCACCTGGTCCGAGCCACCTTCATTTCTCCTCTGGCTTACTGGCATGGTCTCTAGGCTCTCTACCTTGCCCCCGACTGCCTGTTCTCAATATGGCAGCACAGTGACCCAGTTAAGCCCCAAACTAGCTCACGTACCTCTGCGCAAAATCCCGCAGTGGCCCCCCTCTCAGCAAAGTCCGTGAGGTGATCTTCCAGGCCTCCTGACCGCTTGCCGGCTACTCCTCTAGCCTCACTGCTGCTCTCTGCCTTGCTCTTTGTCATTCCGCAGACAGCTGGGCACGCCTCTGCCCCAGGATCTTTGCACTTGCTTCTGCTTTGCCCCTGTTCTTGCTTGGAAAGCTATTCTTCCAGACACTGCCATGACACGCTCCCTCACCTCCTTCAGGTCTTCCCTCAAGTGTCACCTTCTTTGGGAATCCTTCCTGACCACCCTTATTGAAACCTCAGTCCACATCACCCCCTGCAACCTGGGCCCCTTCCCTGCCTTAATCTTTCCATAGCACTTATCACAATCCAGTACACATATTTTATGTGTTTATATGACACGATTATTTACACTGTTTATTTTCAGCCTGCCCCCATTCTGTCTGTTTTATAAGCAACTCCAGCACACTGAGCAGTGCCTGGCATGGGGAGGGTGTGCACGGAATCTGTGATGAATGGAAGAATAGCGATAGCAGAACCAAGGTGACTGGAGCACACAGGGCACCCACTCTGAGGCAGGCGTGATGTTAACAAGCTGATGGGAAGTGCTGTCATTCTTCCCATTTAAAGGAAAGGAAAGGTAACTGAAGTCCAGAGATGTTTAGAAACATGTCCAAGCAGTAAGAGCAGTGAACTAGGACTCCAGGCAGCCTGATTCCTAACCTTGACCACACTCTGTGCTCACTACTTCAGCCTGTGGCTTGTCTAAAGGGACCGGCCCCTACATGACCCAGCCAGGTCCCAGCCCAGCTTTTCTTCTTCCCAGCTGGGCTTTATTCCCCTCTGGGCTCCTGGATTTAAGAACTTTCTTTCGAGTTTCTCTTTCCATCAACGCAAGGGATTTGGGGGAGAGGAGGTGACTCCAAAATGCAGCAGATCCTGGCAAGGGTTCCAGGACAAAAACTCCTACCTTTCAACTTTTCTGTATAAGAATTTTCATAATAAAAAGAATAAATGATATCTGTGAAACCATTTTGTAAACCACTATAGCCCATGGAACTACTTCTATGACATTCAGGTCAAAAAGTTGTCATTCTGATGTAATTAATCAAATGATACCTAATAAGCCCAGGATTTATGGAAAATGTTCAAAAATCAAAAGAAATCACTATTTAAAGGTGACAGCAGCTGCAATGTATGATGTGTCACAGGGCCCACCATCATTCTACAGGCTGCCCAGGGGAGCAGGGAGCTCCAGGGAGGCCTCCAACACCTGGATTTCCAGGGGTGAAGGCCAAGCATGCGGATGCAGCTGTCCAGAGCAGTGTAATCCAATGAAAATATAATGCAAGCCACATGGATAATTTCAAATGTTTTAGTAGCTACATTAAAAAAGTAAAATGGGGCTTCCCTGGTTGCGCAGTGGTTGAGAGTCCGCCTGCCGATGCAGGGGACACGGGTTCGTGCCCCGGTCCGGGAGGATCCCACATGCCACGGAGCGGCTGGGCCCGTGAGCCATGGCCGCTGAGCCTGCGCATCTGGAGCCTGTGCTCCGCAACGGGAGAGGCCACAGCAGTGAGAGGCCTGCGTACCCCCCCCCCAAAAAAAAAGTAAAATGAAGCAGGTGAACTTATGTTAAATGATATATTTTGTTTATCCCAATACATCCAAAATAGTATCATTCATTTCAACACATAGTCAGAAACTACTGAGATATTATATTTATACACTTTTGTACTAAGTCTTCAAAATCTAGGGTGTAGTTTGTACTAAGAATATGTCTGGACTGGCCAGACTTCAAGTGCTCAGTTCCCATATGTAGCTGGTGGCTGCAGGACTGGACAGCTTTCAGACAGCCTAGGCTAGGGCTGGAGTGGAAGGGGAGAGCCCACTATCCCTAGACATCCTGAGACTGTGTGTGTGTGTGTGTGTGTGTGTGTGGGTGTGTGTGTGTGGCCAGCTCTGGGCAATGCCTAGTTGCCGGCCGGGCTTTTCTGCAGTGTCTCCAAGGTTGGCCTTCCCCGCGCATGCCTGCCACGCTGCACCGGGCTGAACTTGAGCAGAGGCCCAAGCTTCCCACGTATCCCTGTTGACTCATCTTCACTCAACTTCTTTTGCTTGGAGCCACCGAATGCCACTTGCCCTTTGAGGGTTAACCATCCCCCAGTCTGGTGTCCCTGCAGCCTGCTCTTGACCCTGGCTGTTCACTTACCCCTGGGCAGCTGCCTGCTCCTCTTCAGATGCCTGGCAGGGCAGAAAGGCATGGTGCAAGAACTGGTGGGGCTCTGGTGGCAGGAGGGACAGCCAAGCTCACCCAGGCCAGGGACAGATGCCAGGCAGACGAGGTGCTGGCGGCTCCAGGTTGCAGCCGCCTCCTGGCTGCCTGTGCGCTCTGCCCGTGGGCTGGGGACCAGACACTTTTTGTCTCTCCTGGGGAACTTCTGTACTTCTCAGTGCCCCAAAGCCGGGACTGACCCGGGCGGGGCGGGGCGAGGAGGAACAGCGGGTTCCTGCGGGGCCCTCCAGCTGGTGCCGGGGCTGGTGCATGGCCTGCCTGGGTTTCCTACAGTGGAAATCCCAAGGCAGGTCCCAAGCGCCTGCCACCTTGCACACTCCCTCCCCTATATTCTAGGACCGAGAGCACGGGGCTGGACTCCCAGCGCCACCAGCTTTGTGCCTCTGGGTCCTCCTCTCCAAGTGGAGCCTACCTCACCTGGTTGGTGGAGATTAAATGAACACATGCGAGAAGGTTGATAAAATGTAAGGGCTTACAGGCCACATAATGTTTCTACATTTCCATTTCTTCATCAGCAAAATAACTGGACCTAACTTGTGAGATTCTGGGGAGGACTGAATGAGACAAGGAAGCCAGGAGCTGGGCACGACGCCTGCACATGCTTCCTAAGTGCTGTCATACCCTCTGTAACCATCACCACGCCTGTGTTACGACAGGGCAGCTGGAGCTCCCAGTGGCCCAGGGCCACCTGGACGGGAAATGGTACAGCAGGATTTGGATTTAGCGGTTTGGGATTCTTTTCATTAAATCAGCTCCACCCTTATGGTGTATCCCTGATCCCAGAGACAAAGAGCCTGAGACAGCCCCCTTGCCCAGCCTGGTTGCTTCTCCTACATCACTCAGTCCTCCCAGGGCACAGTGTCAAAAGCCTGGACCACAGGCAGCCCTGAAGATACCATCCTAAAGGGTTGAGGCAGGCAGCAGGCACCAGACTCTGGTGAGAGAGCACAGGGAGCGAGGCTGCGCTTGTGTTGATGCCACCTGTTTACCTGCCCATCCCTCCCATCCATCTACCCATCGGTCCATCAGTCCACCCATCCCTTCAACAAGGAAAAGCAGTCACCTAAGAGCAAAGCACATCTGCTTAAAACTCCTTGGAGGGCCTAACGTTCCTGGAATAAAAATCCAACTCTGATGTGACGCTGGGCGTCCAGGTCCCCTGATCACATCTCCTCCTACTTATCCACCCTTAATGCCATCAGCCATCCTGGGTCCCTTTCTCTTCCTCAAGCTCACCCTCTTCCAACTAGAATCTCTGCACTTTCAGGTTCTTGGAATGTTGTTCCCCCAGCTCCTTGCAGAGCTGGCCCCCTCTCACCTTCAGACCTTACCTCAAACATCACTTAGAGAAAACTTCCCTGGGTGAGAACATTTGTCAAGTAACTGCCCCTCCTGCCCAATGACTCTCCCACTCTGTTCTCTATAGAATATAGCACAGCGGAAAATTAGCTTATTTATTTGTATATTTGTTTATTGTGTCTCTGCTAAAGGCATGTAAGTTTCATGAAAGCAGACCTTGCCTCCCTTGGCCTCCTGGAATCCCCAGGGACTAGTCCAGTGCCTGGAAAGGGACAGGAGTTCAGTGATTGGTAGTGGTCACTGTGGGGACACATGGAGGGCTCTGTGCAAGTGACAGGCAATCTCTCTTAATAAAACACTCAAGTTTTATTGGGTGTTTACCACATGCTTGGTACCGTTTTAAGAGCTTTGCATATCTCAGCTCCATATCCTCAGGACAACCCTATAAGGTGATACGATTATGATACCCATTTTACAGATGTGAAAACAGAGGCTGGGGGAGGCTGAGTAATTTGGCTGAGGTCACACGACTAATTACAGTGGCGCTTCCCAACTGGACAGCAAGGGGAAATTACTTGCCAACTGGTTTCCTAAAGTGCTGGCCACTCACAACCCATCTTGGATCTGAACCCAGGCAGTCTGGCTGTAGTCTGTCCTCCTGGCTCCATCCCTGTGCTGGTCAGCCTCCAAGGTGGCCCCCAGTGAACCCTGCTTCCTAGTACTCTATTCACACTCTTGGACAATCACCCCCTTGCATGTGGTCTGGACCTAGTATCTTATTAAAATAGAACAGGGCAAAAAGGGACAGGATGTCATCTGTGTGCCCTCCACTGCCACAGCCCTCAGCCAGGAATGTGAGGAGGCTGACAACCCACCTCTGCATTTCTGGATGGCTTTTTTTATTGTCATAAATGCAGAGAGAAAAAGGAGAGAAGGGAAGGGGGAGGGGAGAGTAAAGGGGGCGCTGGGCAGTCACCTGACACAGGGACTCTAAGAAAGTATGGGAAGGCTTGTCTTGTGGCCTAAATGTGTGCCACAAAATACCTCTGAGGATGTAGGGAAAGAAGGCACCCCAGGGAAAAATGGATATGGAAGAGGACTGCTGGAAACACAGGAACGAAGCCCAGGTCGCCCGGCATCTGCAGTCCACCTGCCCTGCCCGTCAGATGCTCCTGCCAAGGGAACTAAATCACAGTGCATTTCTGTTGTCATGGCGACTGCAGGGCCCAGACCCTCCCCACCCTGCTCCATCCCCAGCACAGCACTGCAGTAGATGCCCCAGCTCTGTCACTGTCTGTCACTGGGGAGGAGAGATGGCCGGGGAGCTGGGAGACCTGGAGGGCAAAACGTCAGGAGGGGAGGCGACGGGCTGAGAGAAACAGAGACTTCAGGTCCCTATGGTTCCTTTAGGGCTCTCTGGAGTCTGTCCCTTAGGGTTGCTGTACCGGGCCTGGAGGAAAAAGGATGTAAACCCCAGGGCAGGTCCTCAACCTGTGCAAAGCTTCACGCACATAATATCTACCTGGGCCCCCAGGGCTCTGTTTTCTGAGAAGCAAGACAGGATCTGGTAAAGAAGGGAGAAAGCTCACTCAAGCAGGACCGGGCAAGCAGAGACCCCTGTCCCGGCACACACTGCACCCCACGTCACTACACTGGGGCACGTGAAAACCTTATGCTGGCCTCTCTCTTCCTGGGGCTGAGCTGGCTGAAAACACTTCGTCTCAAATAGTGAAACTCCTGAACAGTGTCCTGGGTGCCCGGCTGTCTGCAGCGCCCCTAGATATTCCACATTAAGAGCCTCACTGGCCCCCTCCCCCAGGGCCAGAGCCGTCAAGGAAATTGCTGACACCTTGAAAAAGTGCACCCATCTCCCCCAGTCTCGGGCAGAGAGTTAGAGTCCTCTCCCCCAAGCAGTGCACTCCCTGTAGCCTCCCCATGGCCCCCGCCCTCTCATTTGCAGGGCTCTGGGAACCGACCCTGAGCTTTCAACCACACCTCTTGATGAGCTGGAACCAGAAGTGAAATTCTAATTGGGCTGAGAAAGGCGCTGGCCACAGCCTCACCCGGAGTGTTTGGGAGCTCAAAACGCCCCAGTGGGCAGGCAACAGCTGAACCCAGTACAACGTCAGAAGCCACGTAAGGGCCAAAACGGGAATGGCTTAGGAGAGTGTGCACATAAACCGGACGGAATCGTATGTAGCCACTAGAAAATGAGCGCTTACGAGACATTAAGGAGATTTTTAAAGAAATGAAAAGCATTTATACTTTACAGGCTAAGACTGGAAGATGCAGCCTCTGAGACACAGGGGAGGTCCCTGGAGGGTCTTCTGAGAAAGGCTTCATGACTTCTAAGAAGGACCCCACAAAGAGACCCCGCTTCATCAAGGTGGCATATCGTGCCTGTCTCTGGGATGTTTGGTAGTCACCTTGCGACCATGCTGACCAGCCAGCAAAGCTAACAGGCCAAGAAGGGCAGGGGAGGAGGGGGGCCCACGCCCTTGCTAACTTGACTGAGACCCTGAATCGCTGACCCAGGAGCTGCCTACCTCAGGGCTTCTCGGTCTGTGAGAATAACACATCTCCTTTGATTTAAGCCTGTTAGGTGGGCTTTTCTGCTTCCTGCTGTGGAAAGCATCCCAGTCCAGAGACGAGAGCCCCCAGGCAGCTGAGAGCTGCACCGGCACCCCCAGGAGCTGCCAGGAAGGGGCAGGTCTGGGGCTAGCTGAGGTGTACACTGGTGGACCTGCAGCTCGGGTCCAAGAGAAACCTTGGAAGGCATGTGACAACATTCAACATCCATTTAGAAATTCTACGTTAAGTAGGGATAGATGGATCCTTCCTCAACACAGATGTAGCCGAAGCCAACACTGTGTTTAAATTTTTTTTTAATTTTTTTAAAATTTATTTTTTATTATTATTATTTTGGGGGCTGCATTGGGTCTGGGTTGCTGCGCGCAGGCTTTCTCTAACTGCGGCGAGTGGGGGCCACTCTTCGCTGCGGTGCGTGGGCTTCTCATTGAGGTGGCTTCTCTTGTTGCGGAGCACAGGCTCTAGGCGCGCGGGCCTCAGTAGTTGCAGCATGTGGGCTCAACAGTTGTGGCTCGCGGGCTCTGGAGCACAGGATGAGTAGTTGTGGCACACGGGCCTAGTTGCTCTGCGGTGTGGGATCTTCCCAGACCAGGGCTCAGACTCGTGTCCCCTGCATTGGCAGGTGGATTCCCAACCACTGTGCCACCAGGGAAGTCCCAACACTGTGTTTAGTGGAGAGATGCTAGCGGCATTCTCATCAAAACCAATGACAAAACAAGCATGTCCACCATCACCAGTGTTATTTAACATTTTCCTGGAAGTATCTGCCAGTGCGATTAGATTAGAGAGAGAACATAAAACTATAAAAGTGGGAGGGGAGGGTGTGGTGGTATTATTATCGCTGTTATTATTTATATGTGTGGAAAACCTAAGTCGACCAACTGAAAAACCATTATAAGCAATAAGACAATCCAGTAAGGTACCAGACACAAAATTAATATACGGAAATCACTATTTATAAATTAGAAGTAATAGAAATGCGTACCATAATGTGTAACACAATAAAGTATGAATAGCATTTCTTTTTAAATTAGACAAGTTGATTCAAAAGTCATAAGCAAAAATAGCAAATGCATTTTTGTAAAAAAAAAAAAACTAAGGAAGTCAGACCAGCCCTACTAATTATTAAAACAGAGTAAATTATACAGCTATAATAATTAAAACAGCATGGTACTGCATAACGTGAACAGACAGACTCAAAACACATTTGAGAGTCGAACAGAATTAAGGAGTTATTTCAAATGGGCAAGTACAAGATGAATTATTCAATAAATGGAATAGGGACAATTGGATAGCCACCTGGAGAAAAATTATCAAGTTGGATCCTTACAGCACACCTTACAACAAAATAAAAAATCATGATGTATCAATGATTTTAAAGATTAAAAAATGAAACCACAAAAGTACCAGGATCAATTGTGGGAGAAATTTTGTGTAATCTCAAAGTGGGAAAGGTCTTTTTAATATGACCCCCAAACCAGAGCCCACGAAAGAAAATTTCACTTCAGGAAAGTTAAAAATATTTTCAAGGCGGGATGAATTGGGAGATTGGGATTGACATATATACACCAATATGTATAAAATAGATAACCAAAAAGAACCTGCTGTATAAAAAATAAAATAAAATGCAAAAAAAAACCCTTTTCATGGCAAAGAAAAGTGAAAAGACAAATGACAAGGAGAGGAGAGGAACAGACATTCATCAAATGTGATGATTTGCAGATATTAAAAAAAATGAGGATGCACTTTACACCCAGAATGTTCTCTACTAGACACTGTTAAGTGAAAAAAGTAAAGGGAAGAATAACAAGCTATCACTTTTGCAAAGGAAGGGAGGGAGGGAGGAAGGAAGAACAGAAATATACTTGCTTGTGCAAAATATCTCTGGATGGAGACAAAGACGTTGGAGCAGCAGTTCTGGGAGGAAAGGGGATGGCTAGGGGAAAAGGGTGTAGGGAGACGGGCACTGGCCTTTAGATATTTGAACCATGTTACCTATTTTAAACACTAGATGAAAATAGAATTTAATATAAAGTGGCAAGTGAAAGAAACCTCACATCACGTGTGGGCGGTGGGCTGCAGTGGAAAACGGGGGTGGAGGGCATGCTGGTACCTGAGAGTCGCTCAGAGCCGGGCGACCAGCTCACCAAGGGGTGTGGGGCTCACAGCCGGAGGCACCAGCCCAGGGCAGACAATGAAGCAAGCGGACAGCCCTAGCACGTTGGTAATATAGATTTTCCCACAACCCCTTCGCGCTGCATAATCTGACAACAGAGTAGCGCCTCTCCCCCCATATCCGCGAGAGATTTGTTCCAAGACCCCAGTGGATGCCTGAAACCACGGGCAGTGCCCAACCCTATAGGGACAATGTTTCTCTATACATACATACTGGTGATAAAGCGTAATTTATAAATGAGGCCCAGTAAGAGATTAACAACAATTAATAATAAAATAGGACAATTATAACAATATACTGTAACAAAAGTTACGTGAATGCGACACCTCGACAGTCCGATAACTGAGCGAGCTGCTAAGTATACGTAGACTTGGGTAGCTGGGAATATGTATATATGGATCCGCTGGACAAAAAGATTAATCTCCTAGTGGGACAGAGCAGGACGGCACAAGATTTCAGCCTGCTGCTCAGAGCGGTGTGCAATCTAAGACTTTCGTATTGTTTATTTCTGGAATTTTCCATTTAATGTATTTTCATACTGCAGTTGACCGCGGGTAACTAAAACCACAGAGAAGGAAACCACGGAAAGCAAAACCACGGATCGGGGGGCACTACCATATCTTGTGGAGCCCCACATCAAGGACATCCTACATCAAGGACACAGGACAAAAACTCCGGAATTAACGGAGCCCCCATAGCAACTAATGCCATGAGCTCTCCTAATCTAAACGGGACAGCCCCCGACTCCATAGTAGACAAAATAATCACCATGTAGCAACCTTGCAGCACCCTGACCAATCACCTAATGCCATCCTGCCAGCAGGAATTTTCTTTGTCTTGAGGCTATAAAAGTTGGCTACTAGCCCACAAAGGGGGGTCAGCTCTCCCTGGTCTATCAGGAAGTCGGCTGCTGTAATTGCAGCGCCCCTCACTAACTCTGCTCTTTGTTCTCAAGAGACTCACTCTTGTCTAAAATACTTTGTGTCTGGAAATTCTTCTTCCAACCCACGCGCGGACCACGACATATCTATCAAAATTTTAAATGACTCAGCAATCCATTCCTAGGGGATTTATCCTTCAGATAAATTTGCACATGTGCATAAGGAGACAGTGAGAATAACAGGGAACAGCCTAACTGTCCATCAAGTTAAACAATGTGTTGGTTAAATAGATGACGTACATCCAAAAAAAGACGCTGGTGGAACTATGTGATATGAGATGATACATTATTATGTGGAAAAAGCAAAACACAGCGTGAAGCGCACGCTGCCATCTGTGTGAGAGTGATGTGGACACACGGTGGCAGGTGGTCGCGCCCATTTCTGGAAGGACAAGCAGGACCCAGGGACCCAGGCAGGGGCCTTCAGGAGAGGAGGCAAGGGGCTCAGGAATATGAGGCTTACTTCCCGCTATAGGCTCTTTGAAGTGCCTGCCTGTGTGTTATTGCCTGTGTGTTCTCACAGGCACAGGCTACTTTCTTGAATAAACACTGCTGCTTCTCATTGTTAAGAGAAGTGATAGCTCCTGGTTTGGCCCTGGAGCAGTCAGACCTGCCCCGTGCTTTGAGTACTTTTAATTTAGGAAAATCCCCCAAATGTCCTCCAATCGGTTTGCACTCCAAGTTCCGCTATTGCCAGCCCAACCCCACAGCGGAGTTTCATTTCTCAAAACCAGCATCTCCCTGGGAAATCTTCTTGTGTGGTTCTGGGGATGTTTGGGTTTTTAGGGAAACTGTGTTGACCTTGCCTGGGGCAGCACCATGTGGGAAAACAGGGGCTGTGATTTTTCTCACAGGGACAATTGCAGAGGTGAAGGAAGAGCTGGGGCCAGCTGGGGAATGCTTGGGCCTGGCCAGAGCGTCTGTTCTGAAATATGAGGCAGGTCTCTACCTTGCCTGGTAAAAATTCCACACCACAGCCTCTCTCCTCTGCCTCCAGGAAATGTCCCCGCTCACTGCTTCCCACTGCGGCTCCTCCGTGATCAGCTGAGGGGACCTCTCCAGCCCAGCCAGCTGCTCCCCACCTCACTGGACCCACCAGGCACTCCGTCCTACTTATTGTTCCCGGGATACACCAGGTACTTCACGCCTCTCTGTCTTTGCACATGCTGTTCCCTCTTCTTGGGATGCCTTTTCATTTCGTCCACCTGGTAAACTCCTACTCATTCATCAAGACCCAGCTCAAATAACCCCACTTCTTCACCTTCCCTAACTCTTCCCCCCTCACCCATTCCCAGTCTTCCTTATCCCATTCCCCCTTCCACAAAATGTGAATTAAAGGTCTACCACGTGCCAGGCACTGTGCCATGTGCTAGAGACACAACAGTGACAAAACCAAGAGTCCCAGACTGGTTGGGGGGAGGGGCTTCAGCCATTATCACAAATGCAAACCTGCAACTTCAGCACAGGAGGGATTCCAGAGGGGAGGTCGGGGGTGGGGTGTGGGGTGGCTAGACGGCACTTTGAGAACTGTATCCCCGGGGCCACCTCCCAGGGCCACCAATAGCTCAGCTCGCCTGGCTCTGGGCCTGGCCTGACTTGGCCTCCTCGTGTCTCCTGACCTCCCAGGAAAGCCGGAACAGGACTGGAAAACACCACTGATTGTAAGGGTAATCCACCTCCCCACACACACACCCGTGCCCATTTAAAAATAAACTTCTGTGTATAAAAAAAATAAGCTAAAAATAGCAACATATGAAAATGGAATATGCCAACTGTCAGATGAAGAGCAGGTTCTGAACTGTTCCAGGGTGGGGGATTATGGGGGAGGAGGGGTGGGCCTGGCACTTTGAACTGGGGAAAAAAAATGTGATTTATGCTCAGTGACCATTAGCTTGACTCATTATTCTAAGGCAGGAAAAGAGAACTAACATTCATGAAGGGCCTGCTCTGCACTCGGTTCCTTATACACAGTCAGATTCAACCTCTTCCATGAGTGTGTGCTGGGGGGTTAATTTCTACAATGTCACAAACAACATCAGCTGCAGAGACGTAACAAGGACGCCCCCCTGCAGCTTTACTAGCACCGCCATCCCCACACTGCTACTGCTTGTAAAGAGGGGCACCCCTCCAAGGGACTCTAGGAAGTCAATGTTCTGATCACATTACCACCCCTACTACGTGCAGGAGAAGCTGAGGCCAAGCCCTAGGATCTAGTAAACGATGGAACCTTGATTTGCATCCAAGACTCTCCTCAGTATCCTCCCAGCGCCAGGTTCCCACCCGCCTGGGTCTCCCCTTCAAGCCTTCTTGAGGTCTGTGATGCACTCCTGCACCTCTCCCAACACCCTAACGGAGAATTCTGTCCAGGTAGGCGTGTGGACATTTGTTAAATGAATGACTGCGGCACTGCGCGCTAACAGGAGCTGTCATTAACTGCAGGAAACTTCTGTCTTTTGTTACTTCACGTTGCTTCTGAGAATGTTTCCCCCTCACACTGCGCGTCTTAGCCTGGGTTCCCCGAAACCAAAGCCAGAGACTAAGGGTTGTGTGCAGGCAGTGGGCTTGGGAAGCAGGGCAGGAAATAAAATGAGGAAGGAGGGGCAGCCCACAGGGATGTGAGATGCTGCTGGCCACCGTTTGGGGACCTGGGGCCTCCATCCTGCTGGCACCATTAGTGCAGCCTCCTGAAGTGTGGATCAGAATTGCCAGCCCAGGGACAAAAGGGGAGTAGGGACCCATGCCCCAGTCACCATTGGTCATATGTGGTACCAGGGGCTTTAACATCCCTCTTCCATGCTCCCCTCCCCATACCCCATCTTCTCTGTGGGGCTTCACTGGTGCAGGAGACCTCAGGCAGGCTGGGCCTGGCTTGGCCAGCATGTGTAAAGAGGCCCTTTCTTTCAATGAGGCAACAGATACTCCTCAAGGCCCTACTATGTGCCTGGTACAGGGGTGGGGTGGAGGGGGCACACAGGTGAAGGGGAGGGCAAGGCACTGCCCTCCTGGAGCTTACTCTCCTCTAGGGGGAGCCAGACAAAGAATGAGGGAGCAAACCAAGGAGGGAGGGAGCACAGACGGGGCGACTGCCGCAAAGATGGGGTGGGCTTGCTACTTAAACAGGGGGTCAGGAAAGGCCCATCTCAGGGGGTCCCTGAGCTGAGAATTAAGTGTACTAGAAGCGCTGGGCCGGGCGTAGAGGGTAGGGGGGTGGGCAGCAAGTGCAAAGGCCCCAAGGTGGGAAAAGTCCTGAGGTCCTTTGTGTATCTCAGTGCACCCAGGAGGGCATGAGTGGGTCCAGAGGTGGAAAGGACCTGTTCCCCAGTTCTGGCAGGGGTCCAGGGGGGAGAAGCCGTGGCCTGGGTGAAGGGCGGGTGACGAGCGCCTGGGTTCAGGATCTGTCTTGGTCTTGGTGGTGATCCAGAGGAAATTAAAGAACAAGGCTCACTTCTGGGGATCCAAGTCCCCCTACCCCCGGGGGCATAAGTAGAGCCTAGGCAGGTGCTGGACCCCTTGCTGGTGGCAGGAGGGGGGGTCCCAAGTCCCATCACACCCTGCTCACTGTCTCCAGAAACTGCACATTTAGACTAAATAAAAATCACTTTGTAATTATCACTTTTTTAAAATGCCGGTGGCATCCCCTCTCACCCGCCTCCCAATTGATCCCCACCTCGGGCTTAAGCCCAGCTGCTTGAAAAGCACAGACCCAGGATACCTGCCAAGAATCCCTTTTTCTGGGTGTTAGCTCCCTGTGCCCAGGCTCCCCAGCCTGGCATCATGGGGGAAGGCCTGGGGCATGAGGCAGGGGCTGACCTTCAACCAAGGACCAGGACTAGATTCTTATCATTGACACCAGGAGGTGGCAGCCAGCCCGTGCCTACATCTCCACTTCTCCCACCACCAGGGGGAAGTTCTTGTTTGTCCCCAGGTACCCCTCTGGACAGGTGCTTGAGAACCGCTTCCCTGAAGGACATTCTCAGATCCTATCCTGCACAACCTTCCAGACGCCATGCTAGGAACTGGGGACACAAAGATGAAGCCCTGGTCCTCAGGGAGTCAAGGGCAGGCGGGTCAGCCACAGACTGGGAAGCAACCCAAGAAGCCAAATTAGCAACAAGGACATCTGCTCTTTCCTTCAGAGTCTGGGAGAATGTACTGCCTCTCTGCTCTTTATCATGAAGATGCTCTAAGCCCCTTCCCCAGTTCTGCATCACAAAACCTCCCGGTCACAGGAACTCTTCCTGGTGGGGGAGAAACCTGGCTGGCAGCCTGGGTTACCTCCAGAAGCTTGGAGGAGTGGGGGAGGGGGCATTCCTACCATTTCTGCCTCCCCCAGAGGGGGGTTTAACTCCCTCCCTGAGGCCAGGGTGGAGGCTTGAAGGAGTGCCTCGGGCTGAATGAGGAGACTGGGGCTGGGGAAAGTGACATGCCAAATGGCAGTGAAGTGCCCGGGGTCTATGGGACTCCAGGCCCATTACTCACCCAGCATGTTACACTCAGTACAACCTTCCCAGTTCCTTTCTGCCTCTGCTAGCCGGTAATGTGGACGTTTGTTGAGCCACAATATCTATGCTGGGCACACGAGAAATCCCTTACTTTGATATGGACACCATGGATCTCTGTCTGGTGCTCTTTTCCTCTTTGCATGGGTTCCCCAGAATGTAGGCCCACCTCCGGCAGGTGTGTGAGACCTCAGGGCTTTAGCTAATATTCTCCCCATGTGCTTCTTCAACCAAATTCTTCAGATTCCTTAAAAAACAACATACTATTTGGTAAACTGCCTCCTTCCTGGAGGCCAGTTATAAACAACCAGACAAGCAAGAAGTTAAGCTAGTGCCAGGATAGAGGTTTAATAAGTTCACTGTTAACTGTAGCACCACTCCCCAGCACAGCTCCAGGAGGCAGCCATTCACATGGTAGTCTAAGTGCCTGGAACCCTCTGGAGGCAACCATTCACCTTAGAGTTTGAATGAATGGCACCCCTGGAGGCCAACACTCACACTGTAGTCTAAGTGCTTGCCTACTCCCTTCCCCCAGACAGCCATTCTCATCGTAGTCCAGCAGTCCCCAGCCTTTTTGGCACCAGGGACTGGTTTCGTGGAAGACAATTTTTCCATGGACTGGGGGGCTGCGGGGGAGGTGGGATGGTTTTGTGATGATTCGATCGCATTACATTTATTGTACACTTTATTTCTATTATTATTACGTTGTAATATATAATGAAATAATTACACAACTCACCATAATGCAGAACCAGAGGGAGCCCTGAGCTTGTTTTCACTTGCCACTCACTGAGCGGGTTTCGATATGAGTCTGCAAGCAGTTGATTTATTTTGGTCTCTGTGCAGTCAAACCTCTCTGCTAACGATAATCTGTATTTGCAGCCGCTCCCCAGCGCTTGCATCACCGCCTCAGCTCCACCTCAGATCACCAGGCATTACAGTCTCATAAGGAGCACGCGACCTAGATCCCTCACGTGCGCAGTTCACAGTAGGGTTCCTGCTCCTATGAGACCCTACTGCCGCTGCTGATCTGACAGGAGGCGGAGCTCAGGTAGTAATGCAAGTAATGGGGAGCGGCTGTAAACACAGATGAAGCTTCGCTCGATTGACTGCCGCTCCCCTCCTGCTGTTTGGCCGGGTTCCTAATAGGCCATGGACCAGTACCAGTCTGTGGCCTGGGGACTGGGGACCCCTGTTGTAATCTAAATAAATGGCGCCCTCTGGAGGGCCCGTTCACACTGCAGCTTTTGTATCCCACCTCTGCTGGAGTGATGCAACATGGTGGCCTCTATGTTCTCACATTTAAGCCTCGAGACAACCTTGAGAAAGGTCTTACCTTTCCACATTCTACAGAAGAAAACTGCCCCAAACTCCCAGCCAGAGAGCCAGAGCAGAGACTTTCTGCCTCACCTATTTGTTGTCCAGTGCTTTTCCCTTCAGCAGAGCTGGCAGGGCTGGGGAGCATAACCTCAGCTCCTCCAGCCTCTCGGGGCCTCCTGCCTACCACAGTCCCACAGCAACCCCCAAACTAGGCCTTATGAATCCCACTTCCCTGATGGGGAAACTGAGGCATGGAGATGTGTGTCTCTTGCCTGGAGTCCTGCAGCCAGTGAGTGCCATGGGTCTGCTCGTCTCAGAGAGGGCCCGCTTCCCAGGGCTGCCCTGCCTTCCACCAGGCTGGTCAGAATCCAGTTCAACTGCCGGCGCTCAAATGCTGGGGTGGCCGTCGTCTACACTAAGGCAGATGCTGTTCTTCACATGGTGGTGCTTTGAGGACCCCCAAACCATCCCTGAGGTGTCAGTCTCTCACCTGACCCTCATCCCAAACAGATTTACCCTGCCAAGCAGGGCCCTTGTCAAGGGTCACACTCTATGCTAGGTTGTGTGTAATGACCCCACCACTGGTCAGGGGGTGGCCCAGTGTCCTTTGTGAACAGCTATTAACAGGGACTCATTGGACACCTGCAGAGGACATTTAAAAACCCACCATGAGGGCTTGACATCAGTCTGAGCTGGACATCAGTAATGGCTGGCATAGCTGCTCAGAGAGGTATCTGCCAGTCTGGCTGCCAAGCCTTTCCGTGCAGCGAGGGGGTCCCTCCAGACACACAGCAAGGCCCACCGCAGGCTCTTAACCTCAGGCACAGGCTAGGAGAGCTAAGCTGCCTCCTTTTGGAGGACTCTCTGATTTTCTATGCGATACATGGTTAGGTACCAATGGCGGGGAAAAATGGAAACTGGAAAGTCATTAAAACTTTTGAACAGATGGGCACCCCACCTGTGGCTCCAGCCATACCCACATCCCGGAAGGATCATAGGAAGGTATGGCTAGAACGTCACTGCCCAGCCGGCAGCTGTGTGAGGAAGGGCCTGCAAGTTAAGTAGAGGCGACCCAGTGCACGGTCCTTTGGCATGGTGAAGGCTCCAAGAGGTCCAGCTTCAGAGAAAACACTCAACTCTGCTCAGCTCTTCCCAGGTACCACAAAACGCATCGCTAATGGAGACACCGGTTAACATACGGGGACATCCTGAGAGCAAGTGTGCCTGCGAAGGCGCTGAGGGTACTGCTGAGGTGGGGGAAGAGAAACACAGTTGATGAGGACACTGCTGTGACCATCTCATGATGAAATTGAGTACGCACACATAGGGAGCAGAGATGCCAGAGCCTTTGACTCTGGACGCAAAAGGCTACATCTTTATGGGTCTCTTCCTGACGACCCTTTACTGATCTTTGTTCCTGTCCATCCACATAACTGTCCTTGAGCAAGCCTGGGTGCGGCCTAACGACGGGGCGGATTAGACCTGACCTCCCTGGGGAAAGGCCAGGGCAGGATCTCATTTACGGAGAGCCGGATGCCGTCCTGTACTCCCTCTGCCGGCCATCCTGGTCCAGGACGCACTCCAGGCCAGCGTGGGGGACCAGAGTCCATGCCGGGCCCCACGGGGCCTCTCTCGGGAGCACTCAGGACAGGGAGAGCCCCAGCATCCCCGCCCATCACTGCGGCAGCGGGGTGCCCTCCGGCTGAGGTCTGAACGGGATGCCGAGCACAGCAGAGCTTTGTTCCAGCCTCCGCCATCGATCGCCGCGCAGACGCTCCGTGAATGGCACTGTTGTGGTATTTTAAGAAGATTCTACAAATAGCACTAACTCAGAATCGGCCTCAGAGCCAGCTGATGAATTCTGCCTCAGCGAGGGCCGGCCAGCCTGGGAGCTCGAGCCAGGACAATGGGGCCTCACAGGGAAGGGAGAGCAGGATGTTGGGTGACCCAGGCCTTTTCCGGGGCTCCGTGGCCTCATTTCCCCCAGACTCACCCGGCGGCACCACCCCTCCTCTGTCGCCCAGTCCTGGTTGGTGGCGTCCTGGGAGTTTATTGGGAAGGAGTGACTCCCCAGCCTCTCTGAATAAAGGAAGGGGGCCCCCGACATCCTTTTGGCGCCTGCATCTCCCGGATTTCCAGGGATTTCCAAGCTCTGCTGTTTTGTGGGTCATGGAGGAGGGGGGCACAGGAAGGAAGGATGTCCTTAGGTTTTCATCAGAAATAACTTTATTAGGTAGCCAGAGAAACCTCAGAGACCGGCAGTCCTAGCAGCCAAAGACTATTAATTGGAATCTTTCCAGAAGAGTCCATTCTTGAGACTTGAAAGACAGCTTAGGGAGAAGAGAAACAGTCTGGATTTAGGGTCATTCAGAGCTGAGTTTAGACATAACTTGACCGGCGACACATGGGTGGCCTGGGGCAAATTATTTACTTCTCAGAGTCAGGATGTCTTCATCTCTAAAACCCACAGTATTGGACGCCCCTCGCGGGGAAGGTTGAGAAATCAGAGGCAGAGCATGCGCTGTGCTTGGGACCGTGAGTGGTCAGCAAATGTTGGCCTCTCTTCCCTCTCAGATGAAAGACCGTTTATCTAACACATGTGCGCATTCCATGCATAAAATGTTTCTGAACTGTGGCGGAGAAACCTGGCAGACATTAAGGGAACCACTCTTGACCCTGTGAATCCACAAATATATCCGAGCTGTGGTGTTGATGCAAACTAGCAAAGCAGGACAGTAGAGAGGCCCACGGCCTGTGGCAAAGTAGAGGCTTAAGTCTAAGCCCATCTGGTACTTGGAAAACGTTGAGACAATGGAGGAAGGGTCATTTCTGACGGAGCTGCCCTGACCACCCCCCCACCCCACCCCAGCACATTCTGAGCAGGGGCTATGGCCAAGGGGCTGGCTGTGTCCCTCCAGCTGTCAGAGGTGGTCTGCAGGGGGGCTCCCCACACCCATCAGCTCCCTTACCCCAGCCCTTACCCTTGCCTTGAATGTTTGGCCCCTTCCCTCTATTACTCCATTTGCAGTAATGAAGGTGCGACACCCGCCCTGTAAGTGGCCTAGCACAGAACTTGCCCTCAATTCATAGGGACTAAACTAGAACAAACTTAGGCAGCCTTATTCAGAACCAAGAGCAGTCTGGGGCCCCCAGACTCAAGGGTGAGGTCCCGACTGGGCCACTGACATGGTGGGTGGCCTTAAGCAAGTCATTTTTTCTTTTGGGGGCTTTTAAAACAACTCCCCTAGAAAACAAGGTCAGGCTAGGTGGACCTCTGAGGACCTCTCAAGCCTGCCCCCTCTGAGCCCCTACATTCCATCTCTAAGTCCCCACGTTCTGATCATTAGCAAGATGAAACTCAGTGTAGACTCTCTCCCTAACCCTCCCCAGGAGGCCTTCACTGGCAAAGAGCTTGCTTGTTCCCCAAACCGGACTGGGGCAAGAGAGGTAGTGGTTCATTTGCAGGCAGGTGGCCCTGGACATGGCCTCTGGGGCCGTGCTGAGTCAGAGGTGCAGGTGTCTCCCAGAGGACCCCAGAGCCCGCTGTCCTGGGGAAGACAGCGTTTGGTGCTGGGGGGCACCAGCCCTTTCCCTCCACGCCCTCCAGTGACAGCCCGGTGAGGCGGTGCTCTCCCAGCCAGGTGACACCGAGGCCCCGAGCCCAGGGTGCACACCCAGGTCAAGGTGGGTGAGTCAGGACTTGGGCCTAGAGCAGCCTGACTCCAAGGCCGTCCATGCTGTCCCCCGCCTCTGCACCCCCTTGGAGGTGACACGGGCTCTCACAGTCAACTGTCCTCAACAGTAAACTGAGGAAGTAGAAACTACCTAAGCTCAAAGATCTCTCCTTGCTCCCAAGTTCAGGGCTCTCTGCCTCCAGAAGTTGTTGACGCAGACTGGGTGATATTCAGAATCCTCAAAAATGGCTCTGCAGGGACCAGGATCAACCACAACAAAGGTGGGCCATAAGCCACATCTGGTCCTAGGTAGCTGCGTCCTAGAGAGTGGGGAGGCTGAGGGCAGTGACGATTTACTAACTGGTTTGGGAATGTTTCAGCAGTTTATAAACCTCCTAGCTGTTCTGGTGAGCTCTCTCTGAAGGTCTGTCATGGCTGCAGACCTCCCGGACAGGAAGGTATCTGGGAGCCTGTGGGTGAGAGCCCTCCTGTGGGGAGGCATGAGAAGGAAGGTGGCAAGCAGGTGCAGAGGGCCCAGTGCCAGCTCCTGATACACTTGCACAGACAGTCACATGGCAGGTGGGGCCACTGTGTCCTCACTGATTGTGATGGTGGCTGTTATAAAAGACGAACTGAAGCCCTGGGGTGCCCGCATCTTCATGACCCTAGTGTGTCAAGGTGAATGCCAAGTTATTAACCATCCCTCCCGCTGCTGGTGCTGCCAGCTCCTGGGCATCCGTGTGGAGAGCTGATGGGGGTGGGAGGGACTGAAGCCAGCAGCGTCCCCCCACGCCGACAAGCCCTCAGTGCGTGTGAGAGTCTGAGCAGGCTCAGGGAATGGCTGTGCTCAGGGCAGTGGCCAGCTCCAGGGACAGGCTGCAATCCCCAGACCAGGAGGAACTCCAGTGGGGGGAAGGTCCTGTGTGTGCCTGATCTCAGAGAGAAACCTGGCCAGGCCCTGTGGCCCAGCTGAAGCCACAAAGCAGAAGTTGCTGGGTTGAGCCTGCCCTTTGACTTTTTCCAAAGTGAATGTGACTCGGGAGTATTCAGTCCTTTTGTTCCAAGTTTCATTAGTAAAGGGCAAACGCTGCTTTTCATTTTACTCTCACTTGAGGGTTCTCCACTGCCAGTCATCCAGGTGAACACCTGGCTTGGAGGTGGTACTAAAACAAAACAGTGCAGTTGAGGACTGCAAGACTCTGGTGCCAGACAGCCTGGGTCAGAATCCCAGTTCTAAGTGGCCTGGGGCAGGAACTTCTATGCCTCAGTTTCCTCATCTCTAAATGAGACTCATAATAGAATCCACTTGAGGTTCATGGTGAGGACTAAATGAATTCCCACGTACAAAGTGCTTAGGACAAGGCTTGGCACATAGTGAGTGTTACATGGGCTATAATTGCTTTTATTTCAACAAAACACCAGCCTCATCATTTTTTAGAGTCTTACCCTAAGCCTCAAGACAAATAATAATCATTTCCAGGAGAGAGCATTTTTCCGTGCGCCAGCAGCCTCATATGCAGAGACTAATTTAAATTTTCTCTTGACACAAACTGGTGAGGTTGTGGTAACCCAATTTACAGACAAAGGTATCCTTCTTTGGCTCAGAGAAGCAACTTGTCTCCAAGGCTGCAAAGGAAGAGCCAGAATTCGGCACCAGGTCTGCCCAACTCCCAGCTGCAGGAGCTCACATTTCACACTATCCACTTGAGACCAAGCCCTCAGGCACCTTACTCACCTCCAAGTCACCACTTAGCACCTAGGTAAAGGTGAGGTAAGAAGGACAAGGCCAGAGAAGAGCTAAGTACCTATTCACATACCTTGGCATGAATTAGCAACTTCGAAAATCCTATCCTGGGACACTGTCACAATTTGACCTGTTATGTAGCTCCCTGAAAAAGCCCTATTTACAGAACATTATCATTATTTGACCTGACTCACTCTGTGGAAAAGCCCTATCTCCAGGGCATTTGTCAAAAAAAAATCAGTGGTAATTCTTTAATATTACAGCTGCCTAAAACTGTGATACTAATTGGGGCAAATAAGCTCTGGCCAAAAGGAAGTTATAGGGAAGGAGAAATCTACTGGGGACTTTGAAGAGGTCTGACCTATTTCTGGATATCTACAAGGCCATGTACATGTGTAGAGCCTTGTCCGTGAGCAGGAAAGACTTGAGAGGTCTCCAATCTCTGACCTCTGGCCGACTTCGGGTCCTTGCACAAGCAGGAAGTGAAGATTAAGTCACAGTCATAAACTACCTAAGCACTGAAGGTGTGTCCCAACACACACACACACACACACACACACACACACACACACACACTCAGCACAAAGTAGAAGACTTATTGGTTAAAGGCATTTAGCATAACTCTGACAAATCATTAGCTGACCACTAAACAAATCAATGAGAGACTTCAACAGCTATATACTACAGATTTTATAAATTTTGTCCAGGAAAGTCACTAAACAGCTAAAACAATAACAACAACAAAAGCAGGGGAGGGAAGGGAATCTAATTTGCAGAGTTCCCACGTTATATTATTTAGAGTGTCCACTTTTCAACAAAAGATTATAAGACACATAAAGAAAGAAGTATGGTCCATACACAAGGGAAAAAAAGCAGTAAATAGAAACTATCCTTGACCTACATGTTAGACTCGCTAGACAAAGATTTCAAATTGGCTCTTATAAATATGTTCAAAGAAACCATGTCTAAAGAATTAAAGGTAGGTATGACAATGATGTGTCACCAAATAGAGAATATCAATAAAGGGATGGAAATTACAAAAAGAACCACATAGAAATTCTGGAGTTTAAAAGAATAATGACTAACATGAAAAATGTACTATTGGGAGTCAATAGCAGATTTGAGCTGGCAGAAGAAAGAATCAGTAAACTCAAAGATAGGTCAACTGAGATTATGCAATATGAGGAGCAAAAAGAAAAAAAAAGGATGAAGAAAAATGAACAGAGCCTCAGAGACCAGTGAGACACCATCCATGTACCAAGATACACATAATGGGAGTCTTAGAAGGAAAGGAAAGAAAGGGTTAGACAGAATATGTGAAGGAGTAATGGTTGAAAGCTTCCCAAATCTGTTGAAAAACATTATAAATCCAAGAATCTCAATGAACTCCAAGTATGATAAACTCAAATAGATTCATACCCAGAAATATCACAGTCAAACTGTCTAAAGAGAGAGAATCTTGAAAGAAGCAAAATGATTCATCACATACAAAGGATTCTCAGTAACAGTTAATGTCTTATCAAAAAACCATGGAAACCAGAAGGCAGTGCGATGACATTTTCCAAATGTTGAAAGAAAAAAGACTGCCAACCAAGAATTCTATACCCAGCAAAACCATCTTCAAAATGAAGGAGAAATTAAGACATTCCAAGATAAACAAAAACTGAGAGGATTTAGTTCTCTGTCCTAGCAGACCAATACTACAAGAAATTCTAAAGGTGAAATGAAAGGACATTAGATAATCACTTGGATCTACATGAAGAAATACAGAACACCAATAAAAGGTAACTATTGTTAAATGTAAAAGACAGTATAAATTTTTTTTTTTTTTTTTTTTTGCAGTACGTGGGCCTCTCACTGTTGTGGTCTCTCCTGTTGCGGAGCACAGGCTCCAGACGCGCAGGCTCAGCGGCCATGGCTTACGGGCCCAGCTGCTCCGCGGCATGTGGGATCTTCCCGGACCGGGGCATGAACCCGTGTCCCCTGCATCGGCAGGCGGACTCCCAACCACTGTGCCACCAGGGAAGCCCTAAATGTATTTTTTGTAGCACTTTTTTTCTATCTGATTCAAGAGATAACTGCATAAAGCAATACTTACAAAACTGTGTTGATGGACTTATAATGCATAAAGATGTAGTAAGTATGACAATAATGACACAATGGAGGAATAAAGAACAGAGCAATATTGGAGCAAAATTTCTGTACACTATTGAAGTTAAGGTAGTATTACTCTGTACTAAATTGTCTTAAAATAAAAGGCTAATTGTAATCCCCAGAACAAACACTAAGAAAATAACTTTTAAAATACTATAAAGAAACAATAAAGAAATTAAAGCACTACATAGAAAATATCTATTTAATGCAAAAAGGAGGCAGTAATGAAGGAATAGAAGAACAAAAAAAGACATAAGTCACATAAAAATAAACAGCAAAATGGCTGGCATTAATCTACATTATCAGTAATTATATTAAATGTAAATGTATTAAATACTCCAACAAAAAGGTAAAGACTGACAGAATGGATTTAAAAAACAAACTATATACTGTCTATAGGAAACACATTTAGATTTTAAAACAGAAGTAAATAGAAAGTGAAATGATGGTAAAAGATATACCATACAAACAATATCCAAAGAGAGCTAAAATGATTATACAAATATTGAACAAAATAGACTTTAAAACAAAAATGTTACTGGAGAAAAACAAGAAGATTTTATGATGAAGGGGTTGATCCAGCATGAAGATATCATAATTATAAAAAAAATGCCCTAACAACAGAGCTCCATAATTCATGAAGTAAAAATAGAATTGAAATGAGATTCAACAATAATAGTTGCAGACTTCAGTAGTCCATTTTCAATAATGGACAGAACAACTAAGCAGAAAATCAATAAGGAAACAGAACACTTGAACAACACAAGGAGCCAAGTAGGCCTAACTTATAGGACACTCCACCCAACAGGCACAGAATACACATTCTTCTCAAGTGCACATGTAACGTTTTCTAGGAGAGACCATATGCTAGATCATAACGCAAGCCTTAAACACTTAAAAGGGTTGAATGAGACAAAATATGAAAGTATACTCACTGACTGTAGAGGAATGAAATTATAAATCAATAAAAAAAGGAAATTTAGAGAATTCATAAATATGTGGAAATTAAACAACTCACTCCTAAATAACTAAAGAAGAAATCACCACGGAAATTTTAAAAACATTTTGAGATGAACGGAAATGAAAACACAACGTATCAAAACTTACGGGATGCAGTGTGCTTAGAGAGAAATTTACAGCCATAAATGCCCACGTTATAAAATAAGAAAGTTGTCAAATTAAAAACCTAACCTTACACTTTAATAAACTAGAAAAAGAACAAACCAAACCCAAATCAAACAGGTAGAAGGAAATGATGAAGATTAGAGTGGAAATAAGTAAAACAAAGACTAGAAAAACAACAGAGAAAATCAATAAAAACAAAAGTGTGGTTCTTTGAAAAGATTACCATATATGACAAAATTTAACTAGACTGACCAAGAAAAAAGAGGGTAAGACTTAAATTACTAAAATCAGGGATGAAAGAGGGGACATCACTGCCAACCTTACAGAGATAAAAAGGATTATAAGGGAATAATATGAACAACATTATGCCAACAAATTAGATGACTTCGATGTAAAAGAAAAATTCCTAGAAAGACATAAAGTACCAAAACCGATCCAAGAAGAAAGAAAATCTAAATAAACCTTTAACATGAGACTAAGTTAATAATTTAAACATTCCCCCAAATGTTTCACTAATGACTTCTACTAACTATTTAAAGAATTAATATCAGATAGTTTCACTGGTGAATTCTACCAAACATTTAAAATATTAGTACCAATTATTCACAAACCCTTCCAAAAAGTAGAAGAGGAGGGAATGGTTCCCAACTCCTGTGCAGCCAGGATTCCTCTGATAACAGAAACAAAGACACTGCAAAGAAACTACGGACCAACATCCCTTATGAATACAGACACAAAAATCCTCAACAAAATACTAGCCAAATATGATTCGAATGATCATCGTTTGAGGAGTGGATAAACAAAATGTGGCATAACCATACTATACACAGCCATAAAGAGGAATGAAGTAGTGATAACACGCTACATCACGGATGAACCTTGAAAACATTATGCTAAGCTAAAGAAGCCAATTACAAAAGACCATATATTGTACAAAAGTATGCAGTTTAGTGGTTGCTTGGGGCTGCAGGACAAGGCGGGAGGGTTGTCTCAGGAATGGGAAGTGACTATTAATGGGCATGGGATTTCTTTTGGGGGTAATAAAAATGTTCTAAAATTAGATTATGGTGATAGTTGCATACCTCTAAATATACTAAAAATTAGCAAGCTTAACAATCTAAATGAATGGATTCTGTGGTATTTGAAATATATCTCAAAAAAGCTGTTTAAAAGAGTCTGGTGATGGGTGTTTAGGGGAAGAGCCCAGCAAAAGATGTCATTCAGGCAGGACATGCATCAGCTACATAGCTGAGTTGGGGCAGGTAGGATAAGGAGAACTATTTAGGGGTTCACTTCACTTGGATGCTCCCCATTTGGGGCCCAGGATTCCTGAAGGAGCGTTCCTTATGGTGAAAGGACCCGCAGACCAAGAAGATGAGAAAACACACATGAAGCGTTTTCTTACCCTCTCCTTCCAGGAGTTCAGGACTCTTGAGCTCTCTGGGAGGCTTGCTGCCCTAATGGCCAAGGTCAAGGACTTCAGGCTCCTCCAGGACTGGCTCCTCTTTGGGGCCATAAGTCCACCTCCCAACCCCAGGGCCAGCAGTGTTGACCGTGGCTGTGTGCTGGTTAAACAGACTTGCTCATAAATTCTGTCCACTGACCTATCCTTGCTGTCTCACACCGCCCCCCAGATAAGTGCTGGCTGAACCCTCTCTGAGCGGGTGGGAAGAGGCATTTGACCTTCTGATACCCTCCTGCTAGGAGCATAGAGCAATTCTGAGTTTCCTCAGAAAATCTTCTAAGGTGCAAGCTGACAGGGACATTGGAGATAATCCAGTCTTGCCCGTTTCCCTCTTTACAGATGAGGAAACTGAGGCTCTGAGTGGTAACTCAGAGAGGGGCGGTACTAGGACTGTTATCTGGCCTTCTGATAACCCTGGCGGTTGGCATGCCTGTCCCCATTCATAGGTACGGATGGATGCAGAGGCTCAGAGAGCTGAGAGGTGGCCTGGGGTGCCCCAGCTAGGAAATGGAACCAAATCCTCTGCCTGAGGCTGCTTCCCTTTTTGAAAAACCCACAGGACTGCTGCCCCAGGACAATTGAATGGGGAAGAGGTAACAAAGAGGGACACTTCTTGGAAAACAACTGTGACCCCTGTAAGGCCTGAGCTACAGACAGGAGGCCTCTGGGCTCTGGGCCATGAACACAATCTCTGGAGCAGTAGGCTTGAACATTCTGACATATCCTTCCCACCTTACATGTCCTTAAGGCCAAGTCAGATATAAGTGCTCTCACTCCTGGCTTCTGCCAGCCTTCCCAGTGGAGAGAAAAGACAGAGCCTGCCCTGCCTTCAGGGAGCTTCTGGCTCACATGGCGAGGGGACAGGTTTTGCAAACTGACACACGTATATTTATTCACTGTGATAGGTGTTTTAGAGCAGGGGTCCCCAACCCCTGGGCCGTGGACCGGTACCCGTCCGTGGCCTGTTAGGACCTGGGCCGCACAGCAGGAGACTGAGCAGCAGGCAAGTAAGCGGAGCCTCGTCTGCCGCTCCCCATCGCTCACGTTACTGCCTGAACCATATCTCCCCTCCCCCCACCCCTGTCCGTGGAAAAATGGTCTTCCGCGAAACCGGTCCCTGATGCCAAAAAGGTTGGGGACTGATGTTTTAAAGGAAAAGTATGGGATGGCACGTGAGCAAATAACAGGGGTCAGGGAAGGCCTCTCAGGAAAGACTGACGTTGAGAGTTCACTGTGGGCACCACTGGAGTCCCTGAGCATTTCTGAGCAAGGAGCAGTGGGCCCCGAGGGCCACTGGAACAGTCACTGGCTACAGCTGGAGGATGGACTGGAGTGGGGGAGGGTCCAGGCAGGAAGACCCGCCGGGAGGCCACTGCAGCGGTCGGGCGGCAGGCCAGCAGCTGGACCCGGGGAGCTGGTGTGGATGGAGACAAGCAGAGGGATTCAGGTGCACTTTGGAAATGGAACTGGCAGGACCTGGCGATGGCAAATTGGAGGAGGAGGATGAAATTGAGAGCTCAGGTTTAGCCTGATTAGCTTTGGCCATTCTCTAGACCAGGAGACACCCAATGGAGGCGTCAAGTGGCTCTGGTGCTCAGAGCGAGGCCTGGTACGGTAAACTCACTGTGACTCCGAAGAGGCTGCCAGCAAGAGGGCCGAGTGGGTGGGGGCAGAAGTGAGCCCAAGGAGGATCTGCTCGTGCAGGACCCTGGGAGCAGTGGCAGAGAAGGGACGGCTGGGGAGCTGCAGCTCAGGGGAAGCCTCGACCCCGACCCACCTCCACAGGCCTGGAAAGCCCTTCCGTCTTGGCTTGGTTGGGCTGGCTGCTCATCCTATGAGAGCCAGCTCAGGCATCAGCTGGTCTGGGCATCCTCTGAACCAGCCCTTGCAGAGCACCCAGGCTTGCTGTTCTCCCCGCATTTCTTCTCGGCCTGCAGTGTCACCATGTGCTTCCTGGGTCTCTGCTCGGCCAGGCTGTGAGCACACTGGGGGCGGACGCTGTACCCTCCCCAACTCTTTATCCTCATGCCGGGCACGAGGCCTGGAGTGGAGTGGGTGTCCCACAAATGACTGTTAAATGAACCACCCAAGATTGCTTATTAGCAATCTTGGAAGATTTTGTGAAAAATGGAACCTTCTCAAGAAAGTGGGCTCAGAGGCTATACAAGCGTTTACACAGGAGAACCAGTTCTATCAACCCCACCTCGGGACGGCCACGCCTCCCTCCACGGCAGCGAGGGGCACCTCTGTCTGCCCAGCTTGAGCTGTGCCCTGCAGCAGAGCTCCTGCCTGGCCCACTGGCCTCTGCACCCTGGCCACCAGGCACCCTGACAAGCCTGTTGACCTCAGGAGAGGGACGAGGAGTCCATGTCAACCCCTCACTCTATCACTTGGAGTGCTACAACAAGTGAGGCTGGACTCTCCCAAGTGGACTGCAGCTGGGACCCCCAGGCATCAGGAGACAGGAACAGGTGCAGGTGAGCACAACTGTCTCCCCACCTCTGCTCCACCCACTGCTCTCCTGCCAGCTTCCCTGTTGAGTACAGTACCAGATCACACAGGTGACGAGACGACTGCCACCTAGGGGGGACAGACCCACACCAACCAGGCACTGGAGAGAATGAAATGAACTGGGCCCCCGGGCCAGGGTTTCAGAGATGGCTCCAGGTGTAGGCCACCTTCCCAGGTCTTGACCCCTCTCAGTCCTGACTGAAGGCACCGTGAGAGGGTGTGGTGTGTGCAGAGGCCAAAGAGGTCCAGGCTGTGTGGTGGGGGGAGGCTGAGAGGGGGCGGGAGAGGGGTGACAGGCAACACCAACAAGGCTAAGGAGCTGGGCTTTCTTCTGCAGGCACTGTGGGGCCAAGATGCAGCTTGAGGAGGGACATGAGGTGACAGGAGCCGTGCATGAGATGCTGGCTTGGGCAGCGGACTAGCAGAGGCAAGGATGCACTTGGGATGACCAGTTGGGAAAGCCAGCGCAGTGGAGATGATGAGGGTCTGCACAGAAACTGCAGTGGCCTTGGGGGCAGGGATGGGGACACAGCCCTGGGCAGGATCTTGGGAGCTGTCAGCCTTTGGTCATGGGAAATGAAGCAGGGGGCAGGCTCTCAGGAAATGAGAGCCAGGAAACTGGGAGAAGGGGCTCCAGCTGGAGTTCTGGATCTGCAGGCTGGAGGTGGGCACTTCAGAGGTGGGGGCAGAGGATTTGGGGGCTTTTTCCTTAGAGGTGCTCACAATCATTGGGGCCCGGGGTGAGATGCCTGGGAGAGACTTATAGACAGAGCTCAGAGGGTGAAACAAAGGGAATTCACAGCCAAACTCGGTGCATGGGTCAGGGAAGAACAGCTGGCCAGGGGAGGTAGGAAGGGCCGGGCAGGCGCAGTCCGGGAGGGGGGCGCATGGGGCGGGTTCCCAGGTGCTCAGAACAGCAGGACTGTTCACCAGGTCCAGCACCAGCACGGGGTCAGGGCTAAGTGCAGGAGGCGCATCGGGGGAGGCTGGGACCAGCAGTTACTGGGGGCTCGTGATGGAGGGAAGGAGAGATGGGCTGGGCTTGTGGGGCACATAAGGGCAAGAGACTGCTTTTTTTCTTTTTAAATGTTCTAATGAGAGACTGAAGCAGGTTCATGGGCTGACAGAAGGAGCCAGTGGAAGGTGCTGGGGACAGAGGACATGACAGGGGGCAAGATCCCAGAAGACAGGAGGGCTCCCGATGCTGAGACCAGCAGGATACATGAGGGGCAAAGGGTGGCAACAGGGGGTCTCAAAGGTCTCAGGGGCCCCCTGTCTGTCCTTTACCCTCCCTGGCCTTGAACAAAAGCTGCCTCAGTGGGACTTCCCTGGTGGCGCAGTGGTTAAGAATCTGCCTGCCAATGCAGGAGACATGGGTTCGAGCCCTAGTCTGGGAAGATCCCACATGCCATGGAGCAACTAAGCCTGTGCGCCACGACTACTGAGCCTGCGCTCCAGAGTCCACGAACCACAACTACTGAGCCTGAGTGCCACAACTACTGAAGCCCACGCACCTAGAGCCTGTGCTCCGCAACAAGAGAAGCCACCGCAATGAGAAGTCCGCGCACCGCAACGAAGAGTAGCCCCCGCTCGCCGCAACTAGAGAAAGCCCGCGTGCAGCAATGAAGACCCAGCACAGCCAAAAATAAATAATAAATAAATTAAAAAAAAAAAAAGCTGCCTCAGTGATGCACTCCTGCACCACTTCTTCCTCCAAGTCTTGGCCTTGGGTCACCATGCAAACTTGAAGAGAATGAAATCTGCCACTGAACAACCCCACCACAGAGCTCTACATAGCAGAAGCATCTGGAAACATTGTCCAGAAACAATGAAATCAGACAGTGTCCTCAGAGTTCAGAGCAAGCCTGTTCGCCTCTGCTCTTAGGAGAGTGTAATTCTTCTCTGCACATCAGATCCTGCTCACTGACCTTTTGGCTTCTGCAGAAGAACCTGGGACCCAGGACTGCTCCATTGTAACCATCTGTCCTGTGTATGATAGTAAATGTGGTTTACATCGCAGCATATCACGCCCCGAAAAGCACCTGCAGCAATCCCTCCTCAGGTCCAGGCTGCCCGCCTGCAGCTCCACCACCATCAGGAGAGCAGGTGTCCCCTGGAGAGAGTGCCAGGCTTTCGATTTTAAAGACATTAAGCCTAGATCTACTATGGTGACTCTGGCATGTGATGTATTTTTGCTGCTCTCTTTATGGGATTTATTATGTGAGCTTGCCTGCTTTATCAAGTATACTTTTACTCAGGGACATGGTCAAATATCCTGTTGTAAAAGTTCTGATTGAGAAATACCCAAGAATGAAATCGATAACAACAGCTTGTCTTGGGGAAATTTATACCAATGACCAATGGATTCTCTTTTGACCTTAATTTCAAAAACACACACTTTTCTCATCTGGAAAGTCAGAAAGCTTCTTCACAGGTAGCTTGTAACAGCTAAACACACACAACATGCACGTGTACACACACACACCCCTTGGAGACAGATGTACTGTGTCACTGCTATGACAACTCAACCACAGTCCAAAGCAGCGCGTCTCAAAGTGTGTTCAAAGATATGGATGCCACGAGATGCTCTGTGAAAGGCAGGTTCCCTGGGCCGAAGTCTGTACCTACCATCCACCCGAATTGGAGATGCACAAGTGCACCAATGTGTCGAAAGTTCTGAGAGGTCTTGCAGAGAAAAACCTTCCAAACTTTAATAACTCATGACTTCTAAGGTTATGGCCAAGAGAAACCTGCCCCCGTTTATAGCAGAACTCATTTGGAACAATGGTCCAAACTGTCTCCTGCCTAGCCGGACTGGCCACATGGGTTCAAATTGGTTACATAAGGCAACATTTAAATATTTGGGGATTTTACATTAAAAGACCAAATGTCTGCCCTCTTTGACCATCCTTCCTGCCTGCCAGTGGCTGGCTGCCTGCTCTGGACAGGGCAGGTACACTCTGGCACCCCAGTGCTGCCTAGCCCCTCTCACTCCAGTCTTGGCCAGCTCTGCTACTTTAAATGGGCTTTGGGACTTTGTGGGCCCTTCAGACTGGGTCCCTGCTCCCAGGCTGCTGTGGCCAGCTGTGCCTTAGGATGGGTTGGGAGGATGGGGGCAAACTGGGAAACACTCCTACACCAGGCCTGTTCCTCACATGGACAGTGTAGCCTGGGGTCCATAGTCCCCAGAAGACAACCCTAGCAGGAGATGCTCCTGGCTCCCTTCTGGGGCTGCTAGTTGAGTAAGTACCTTCCCTAACCAAAGCCTTGCAAATCCACCCTTGCTTGTGGGACTCAGGCTCCACCTCCCTGCAGGGTTTACTGAGAAAGGGTCAGGAAAGACTAAAGCTGCTCCAGCCCTGCCAGGCCCCCAGTGAAATCCTTCCTGCTCTGCTCTGGGCTCTGGCCTGACCTCAGCCAGCATGCAGCCAGACCCTGCCCTCTGAATCCTATGGAGGCCCTGGCTACTGCAACAGCCAAGACATGCTCACCCTCAGTCTCTTCCCTCCAAATGTAAAGATGCGCGTGCAAAATTCTTTTTTCTTTTTAAAATCAAAGTTAGGAAAACTGTTGCTCTGGGGCAATGAGAACCATGGAAGTATTCATATTTCACTTGGGCTGCAAAAAAGCTCAACTACAGATACTATCTTATGGCCAGATTAACTGGGCTCTTCTCTCTTTGCTCTATATGACCTGTTCAAATGTAGGGTCCAATTTAGTTTTGCTATATTGAATACTCATGTTATAAGCTACCTGAAACCCTTTGTGAAACAAACCAATACATTTGTGCCATCCTTAACATCACCCGGACAAGAGTCCTTCAAGCTGCTTGACACATTCAAACCTTTCTTTATCGGGATCCAGAATATACTTTTCAAGGAACTGGGACCTGGTGCCCATCCTGGTAAAGCCTGCGCTGACCTTACAGTTTAAAGGAGGCTTCCCAGACTCACCTTGTCTTAACAGTCACTTAGGGAAGTCCTTAAACACACAGCTTCTCAGGCTGTTCCCCAGAGCCCATGCAGAAAGAAGGTCAGGATGGGGCCCTGAAATCTGCATGTTTAACAAGCGAGGGGCAGGTGGGTTTTAGGTTCCGGCGAGCTTGGGAAGCGCTGCAGTGAAGAGTTGCATCACTACGTTTCTGACAACAGGAATCGTTTCAGTCAGTCAAGGGTTAAGTTAGAAGGGCCACTGCCCAAAGGAGGCCGGACCTCATTAGCAGCCAACGTCCTCGGCGTGTTTCTCGGCTTGGAGTTCTCCCCAAGCCCGCTGCATTCCACAAGCAGCTCCCCTCGAGGTTCTACCGCGACTTTTGGAAAACTGAGTCAGGGCCCCTGGGTACAAGTCTGTGACAGAGGCAGGCAAGGAGAGTGAATGGCCCTGCTCCGGGGCGGTTAAGCCGCAGAGGCGGCACCAGGCGCAAGCCAGGCTCCCTCTGCAGACGATCTGCGGGCGGGGCCGGGAGCCAGGGGTTCCGCCGCCCCAGCCCTGGACTTGTCGGACCCTCAGCCGGCGCTCACCGTCCGCTCCGGACCCCACAGGGCGGGCGCTCCCCTCCACTCCTACCCCGGGGACGGACCCTAACCCCCAGCAGGGTTCCAGGAGGAGCCCCTGTACGCGTGCTCCAAAGTTCAGAGACTCTGGGGGGGTTACAGCCACCTCTGAGCCCTTTCCAAGGCGGAGGAGGCAGGTGTCGGGTGGCCCAGGGGGATCCCGCGGACAAATCCCCGAGGCGGGACTGGCGGCTCCCAGCGGCGGCTGGAGGTAACCAGCGGCGCGCGCCCCGCGCCGGAGCGCCGAGGTTCCGAGCCCACGGCGCACGTGCGCGCCCGAGAGTTACCTTTGGGCGCTCGCAGGTGTCCCCTCC
>NW_020172627.1:676605-879902 GCF_003031525.2 Neophocaena asiaeorientalis asiaeorientalis
CCTGCTAATCAATAGGAGAACGCGCAGATCGCGCCGGCTGCCCGCTTTTATCTCCGCGCGCCGGCTCCCTGCCCTCGCGGGCGCCCTCCCCGCGGCCCGTTACTCTCCCGGGGCGCCGAGCTGCGCGCTTCCGAGGGGCCACCAGGGAGCGCTGTGCGAGCCGCCGCAGTCTGTAGCTCCCTCCTCTGCCAGTTGGGAGCCGGCTAAGGGTGGGGGTCGATGCTGGCCGACCGCAGACCGGAAGGAAAGGTCCCCTCGCTGTGCAAGGGCGGCGCCACCCTTCCCCCAGCATCCTCTAAGTAGTCATCTCTTAGGTGGCTTGGGGGGCGTCTACCAGGGCCGCCCTGCTCTCAGTTTCCCAGCTCGCCTGCACTCCACAACTGTGCAGTTGCCCAGGTTACCCCCCAGACCTGTCTGGGTTACCTATGGACTAGTGACGTTGGGTAAGTCACTTCCCCTCTGAGATGTCTGAAACGTGAAGGAAACGACACCGTTTCACAGGTCATTTAGCACAAATGAAAGGTTTGATGGTATCAAGTTACGCAAACACTTGTACTCAGTTTTCTCATCTATCAGATGGAAAGAATAATAGAACTTCATTGGAGCTTTGTGAAGATTAAATGAATATTATTCATTTAATCATTAAAATGTTCTAGGACACAACTGCTAAGTGCTTTGTAAGTGTGAACTGTCATCAAGTGTTGGTGAGGATTTGGGCAAATGGGTACTTTTGCCGGGAGGGATTGCTTTGGTGCAATCTTTCTGGAAGGTAACAATCAAGCTGCTTATTAAAACTAAAAATGCTAATACCCTGGGACCAAGCAATTGCATTTCTCAGCATGCATTCAGCCCACACCCCCAGGAAAACCCGTACCAGGCTTCTCATTGCAGCCCTGTTTGTAACTGCAAAAAACTGCAACCAAAAAGATGTTCATCAGTAAAGGGATTATCGAATACACTGGTATTTTCATGAAATGAAATACTATCGAAGGAGGGAGAGGCAGCTGAATGTTCAAGATCTATGGATTCATAACACTTATGTAAAACGCACACCCTCAGAATATGATTTCCCTGTATAGTGCCCACTCTGTGCTGGGCACTGCTCTAGGCACTTGGGCCTGGAAAAATACTTAGGAAGAAGACAAAAAAATCAAGAGTGGTTCCCTCTAGGGAGAGGGCAAGTGATAAGAATGAATTGAAAGTGGGTGTCAGGGGAATTTAGCATTCTTATAGTGGTCTAATTTCTTAAAAGGAAGGCATATTTACATATTATTGTGTAATTAAACAATTAAGTAAGAGAAATGATTTCAACTGTCCGGCACAGAGTAGAGTTCTTAATATTAGGTTCTCTCTCACCCATCCAGTTCCTAGGATCTGTTCGTGCCCCTGAAACAGGCTGTGGTCAACCTCTGATGGCCTTGGCTTGACTGGGATTTTCTCCTTCCCTCCTCATCCCACCTTGAGAAAACAGACATGGCCTGGAGGAGAGCAGTGGCAAGGCCAGGCCAGAGGCAGAGGCTGCCTGTAGCATGGAGCAGAAGAGTTAATTGTTGAGGGGGAGGCTGGGGAAGGGAGGAAAGAATGACTTGGAACAGGGAAGAGGTTTTTCCAGGAGTTAAGTCTCATTCAAAGGAGAGATTAACAACAGTGGGACAGATTTCTGCTTCCCTCTCTAACTCTCCAGAAAGACCAGGGTGAGGCTTCTTCAGGGAGAGAGGAGGGTTGCCCCGCACTAGATCCGGAAAGAAAGATGTTTTCATTTCATGACATGAAGGCGGGGGTTACAGAGAGGGAGTAACTGAGAAAAAACAGAGAGACCTGACTTCTGGTTGCTGCCAAGTCATTTTAAACAGTTTTAGCACCAGGCAAGATCACTTAGTCACAGCGGGCTTAATGAGGCCCCAGGAATTCCAAGCTAGAGCTCCCTGCATTCAGGGAGAGCATGTGCGGGGAGTGAGCCCCGGGTGATTGTCCAACGGCCAAGTCCTACATTTGGAAAGCAAGATTTAAAAGAAAACATCACAGCGGCCATTGTGGGCTGCTTGTTTATCTTTCTAAGAGGAAGTAGCAAAGCAGGATCATTTCAAATGAACCTATTATAGAGGGTCAGCATCCCCATTGAACCGTTCAAATATATTTGGGGATACTCAACTTTTCAAAGTGACTTTAAATATCAAATCCCAGGGCAGTTTACAGGACAGAACGCAAGGCAAGAGCTTATAATATTATTGCCTTGGGTTTCGCACACTTTAATTCCTGATTATATTGATATGTTATCTTTTTATAGTTTTCTAGCTGTGCGTCTATTTCTCAAGAGGGGAGGAAAATAACATTCACTATGTTTCCCACCATGTGCCAGGCAACTCACAAGTGCTATTATCTCAATTAACCACAGGACAGCCCCATGAGGCACAGTTAGATTAAACTTACAGAGGAAGAAACTAAAGTTCAGGGAGGTGAAGAGACTTGCCCAGGATCAATGAAATGGTAAGTATCAGAATCAGGATGGATGGATGGATGGGTGGATGGACAGGTGAGTGGGCTGAGTAGGTGAATGAGTGGGTGGATGGGTGGGTGGGTGGATGGATGGGTGGGTGGGTGGATGGATGGATGGGTGTATGGGTGGATGGGTGGACAGACAGATGGATGGATGGCATTTACCCCATCACGTGTAGAGTCATGGGCTGCAATTGCAAAAGCACAGACCGAGCAAGGAATTCACCTGATAATTAAAATCCCTGAACATAGACCCCTGAATTGATCATGACCCCAAACGATCTTGAACTGAGCCAAAACGTCAGGCTCACTCACCGCTCCAAGGCTTCAGCTGAGCTCAAGCCACTCTACTCCAGAAAACTGACCATGGAGGTGGGGGCCCCTGAGACATCTTCCTGAGCTAGAAGGCCAACATCCTACACATGATGGGAAAGCAGAGCCAGAACAAGGGGGCGGGTGTCCAGTGAGTACAATGAGCTCTGGGAGGAGGATCGGATGCCAGCTTTGGAGGACAAAGGCTCTGTGGGGCTGGGGCTACACCCACCCATCCAGAGCTCCACCTCCTGCTGCTTTAGTCCATTTCTCTGGGAGACTCAAAGTTCGGTGGTGAGGATATGGGGTTGTTTCTAAGGAGGCTGCTGCTGCTGGGATCCTAGCCCTCTGCAGCCTGAGCCCCTGGTTCCAGACACGCTCCAGGCCACTCAGGGATTTGCTTAGGAGTCTCAGGACCCGGCCTTTATACCCCTCTGCGGGAGTCTGGTTACTCCTCCCAGCTCATACCCAAGGTACCCCTAGGGTGCCATCTCAAGGTGTGAGCCCAGCCCTAGGCAGCTCAGGGAAGAGTAGAAATGGGGACATGGCATCTTAGTCACAGGTGTAGCTTTGGGGGGCTGTGATGATCATTCCTTCATTCTTTCATTCATCCAGGTACCAAACGATGACTGAACACAACTGAATATCTGAGAAGAACAGCCCAGGGCTGAGCTCTGGGGGGACAGTGCCCTGGTCTGCTGAGGGTGGTCAGGAGAGGCTCTCCAGAGGATAGGTCTCTGAGGTGAGAGCTGAGACATGAGGAGGAGTCCAGCACCTTAGGGATGGTGTGGGAATGGTCCTCCAAGGAGCACTGTTGGTATCACGTGAAGGAGCGTGGTTCCAGGGTGGGGAGCAACACAGCAGGGCATTTAGAGTAAGATGCAGCCTGGGATTCTGACTGATCAGGCTGGTGCTGCAGTGAAGGAGGGACTGGAAAGGGGCAACCGGGAGAAGGGAGGAAGCCTAGAAGCAAAAGGCATAAGGCAGGTGAGAAATGCAGGGCAGAGGAGATGGAGATTGGGCGGGACTGTGTACTAGTGAGGCGGCCCCCAGCGACCCACACCACCCAGTCCCCACAGCCTGTGTGCTCCTATCCCCTTGAATCTGGGCCACCCTATAACTTGCTTTAACCAACAGAAGGTGACAGAAGTGAAGTGACTCTGGGCCAGCCCTGGGCCTAAATCCTAAAATGGCTTGGTAGCTTCCGCTGTTGTCTTCCCGGGAGAGCCACCCCCTTGTGAGCAGTGGGACTCAGTCCTGAGACCGCCATGCTCCGGGAAGCCCGAGCCAGCCATATGGAGAACTGAGGTCAAGGCCAGCCACGCGAGTGAGGCCGCCCTGGAGACGGTCCAGCTGATATGTGTAGAGCAGTGATGAGCTATCCCTGCTGAGCCCTGCCCTCATTGCAGAACGAGAGCAAATAAATGTTTAAGTCACTTAGCTTTCAGGTAGTTTGTTATGCACTAACACAACTGAAACATGGGGGGCGGGGGTAATACATCCTCCTAATAGCCAGCAGTGCCAGGCTAAGAGTGTGACATTCCATTCGAATTCAGAGCAATCCTCTGTGTTCGGTATCCTCGTCATTTCCACTTTAAAGAGGAGGACACTGAGGCATAGAGAGGTGAAGTAATTTGCACAGGTAATTCATACAGCTAATTAGTGGCCGAGCTTGGATTAGAACCCAGCCTGTCTTGTTAAGGAGCCTCCGCTCTTAACTCTGTGGTAAATATTTTGGAGGGAGAGGAAACAAACTTGGCAACGGATTCATGCCGCATGGGTCTAAGGCATGTCCGTAGGTGAGGCTCGTGGTTAAAAAAGACAGCCCCTGGGAAGTGCTGGACGGGGTCTGGCAGGAAGGCCATGTGAGGCTCACTGCTCACTTAGCTTTTCAGAGTAATGCCTGTTCCCTGGCGGCCCTGACAGCTGATTAGAGGGGGCTTCTTGAAGGTAAAAGCACTTTGTAGACTGCTTATTACAAACCTACCCCATACTGGCACTGGTATCTCACATTTAATTTTCACAGCAGCCTCCTGATGGTGATATGTCATAATGCTCATTTTACAGATGAGAATATAGTCATCTGCCCAGGTTATGTGAGCTCTCAAAGTCACAGAGCTGGTAGGTGGGAGAGCCCGTCCTCGAATGTGGGCAGTCTGACCACCATGGGACACCTTCTTAATGATCAGCTCCCTGCCTCCTGGCTTTGGGCCTGAGTCACCCTCTCTCATCTTCTCCTCCCATCACAGTTCTGATCTGTGTTAGGGGTTTGCCCACAGTTCAGTGTGCATATTATGCCACACATACAACACTCACAGATATTCTGGAATTGGAAAGGACTTTACATTTTAGTACGGCCTTCTCATTTTTCATGGGAAATGCAAAGTCGAGAGAGGCTAGATCCACTCCACATCAGGCATTTCTTGAGGGCCTACTGTGTGCCCGGCACTAAAGTTGAGTTGGTGACAAGTTGGGGCTATCTTCAGTCAACTGCAGTTTTTGCTTTGAAACAGATGTAGAGAAATGATAAGCAGAAAAGAGGTTTCACCCACCATCTCTCAAAATAAGTTTTGTGCACTTTTACCACAGTGCATGGAAGCCAACTGATCTGGATTTAACTATCTGGTTAAACATATTAACTAGCTCCCTCCCATACCCCGATTATCCCTCATCAACAGCATTGCTGTTATTCACTTCACAGACTCATTGCTCTGGGTTCATTTTTCTAAAATGAAATATGTCACTCTGGGGAAGGTGGAGTCTATTTGAAGCAAGCACACACTGCTTTGTGCTAGAAGAGGCTGTGGATCCCATAAGGAGTGGTATGCTTTTACCTTTCTCTTAATGAGAATTAAGTCTCATTTCTCTTTTTGCTTTGGCTGCCAGGAAGCTCAGGGAAATTTTAAAGTTCAGCTTTGGCAAGTATGAAGGCACCAAAGTAGGCTTTCACATTTACGTTTTGTTTCCTGATTTTGCTTTTCTACTTTTACTTGCATTTTCTTGGGTTCTTCAGTTTTATAATTATTACCATTGTGTTACCTTCATTTTAAGTGTTCTCATTAGAAGCCATTTCAAACCCTCTGTGGAATAACATAGGAGTATAAGTCGATAAGTGAATGTAATACCTCCTGTTTTAAACGAGGAGTTGGTAAACTTTTTCTGAGGGGCAGATCATAAACATATTTAAGCTTTGCCACATGGTCTCCATAGCAACTACTCAACTCTGCCCTGGTAGCATGAAATCAACCATAGACAATACAGAAATGGATGGGTGTGGCTGTGTTTCAATAAAACTTTATTTACAAAAGCAGGTGGTAAGCCAGATTTGTCCTGTGGGCTTTATGTAGTTTGCAATCCCCTGTTTAGAAGACTTTTAGACCATTAGGAAATTGTTTCCTCTTAAGTTGGGAAGTACTTGGCTTAGAAAAAACGTGAATTCCCATCTCTAAGAGGTGGGGATTCTGTCCAAGATGTCTAGTTTCCATTTCTGGGTGACAGATTAGGAAAAAGCAACTGCACAAACTGTCTGGACAGTTGGCTCTCGGGAGAGATCCACAGTGCCCGGGAGGGGTCAGTCTCTGATACAGTGGGCTCTGAAGTCTGCCAGCCAGAGCCTATTCTCCTGCACATTTGCTATGCCCAGTCCTCAGGGAGGGGGGCGATGGGGGCAGGGCCCCAAGGTGCATGGCCAGCCGGCTTCCCCAGCTCTGGCCAATGGGCCTTCAGCCGCTGCGGATGTTGTTTGTGGAAGGAATGTGTCTGCAGCTCCAAATTCCCACAGAGAAAGACAAGGGGAATCGTTGGGGAGAAATTCCTGGGCCACATTTTTCTTGCTGTTCATGTGGCCTGAAGCCATTGAACTTGGCCAGACTGCCCAGAGAGGGATTTTACAAAGCCCATTGTCCTTCCTGAAGCCTCACCCCCAGCCCTGCTCCCACCTGCTCTTTCTTTCTTTCCTCCCCCAGCCCCAGGAGAAATGCAGCATGGGAAAGAGCGGGAGGCCAGGGCCATGGCCCCGAGGGCTTTTGCTCCTTGTCCAGGACTGACCCGCTGCAGCAGCAGCTCCTCGAAGGCAGGCAGGGCACTTCCTGGTGGCTGTGATGGCATCAGAACTTTCCATACACTACAGGGGCATGGTCTCATCTGCTTGAGCAGGAGTCACCAAGTGGTACACTTGCTTCAGTAATAAAAGCAACACATACTGAGCATCTGCTGTGTGCCGAGTACTGAGCATTCTACATATATTTACTCAAACTCCACAAGAATGCTATTACAACCCCCATTTTACTGATGGGGAAACTGAGGCGCAGAGCTGCTAAGTGATTTACCTGGGGTCCCACAGCTAGTAAGAGACAGGATTTGAACTGAGGAGCCTGGCTCCAGCGTGGCTCTTACCTCTCCCTTTCAGTACATACGATCCCCGTGGCTCAGCATTCCATTACAGATACTGCCCTAATGGCGAGTCTCCACAGTATCAGAAAAATCCAGGTGACAAAGCGTTTGCATAGATAAGACCTGTGCACCTTTGAAGGTTCCCAGCATCCCCACGTGCCACAGAAGATAAGACCCTCTACCATGAGCTAGGCCCATCTGTTGTCTGGTCCGCTTGGCTGAGGGCACAGCACTGTGACCTGGGGGTTAATTAGTCCTCCTTGCGGTTGTCACCATTGCTGCTGACAGTGGGAGGGAGTGACCTCAGTTACCGGGTGAGTCTCTGAGTGTTTGCAATGCACCAGCCTCCAGGATTGGCAATTTGCATACATTATATGTCTTAAGCACAACCACCCTGAGACTGAATGTAGAAAACCCCATGTCACAGATAAGGAAACCAGCACGTTAATCAGGTAATTAATGCCGGCTGCCATTACAAAACAACCGCAAATCTTAGAGCCTTAACCCTATAAACATTCTTTCGTGCTCAGGTCACCATCTCAAGTAGGTCAGCATGAAACGGGGGAAGGAGAAGGCTCTGCTCCAGGCGGTCACTCAGGGACTCAGGCTCCTTCTAGGACCTCAGCGTCCTCCCCTGGATCCTTTCCATCAGAGGAGGGAAGAGGGAGCAGGGAGATCTCAGGGAATTTTAGGGGCTGAGAGCAGCTTGCAGTCACACTCCCACCCACATTCCATTGTCCAGCGTTCAGTCATGTGACCCATCTTGCTGTGGGCGTGGCTGGAAAACTGTCTGCATGGACATAGGAAAGGGAAACAGGTTTGGCTGCCACCCTGGGGTTCAGAGAGATGAGGTGCTGTGAGGTGCAGGTGGGCCATTAGATGCCCAAGCCTGTCTTTGGCCTCTGTACTGCCTTGACTAAAACTGAGTTGAATTCCAACTTCCACCACCTTGAAAGATCTTCTGTCTTTCAGTGGGGCAATGGATGGGGCCGAAGGTGCTGAGGGGCTATGAGGATTAACTGGGATATTAAGAGAAGTAAGTGCCCAACAGCCTTCCCTTTCATGGTTGAGCTGCAGCCAGCGGTGCTGGGCAGGTGGAGGGGCGGCACTGGGACAATCTCAGCCCAGAGGAGAGAGGTGGGGATGGCAGAGTCCACAGAGGGGGGTTCAAGTGCCTGTGCTTGCTGCTGCCACCTAGCTGTAGAAGGAGGAAGCGCAGGACAAGCCGGCTTCGTGATTCTGGTTCTGGTGGGCAAGTGTCCAGGCCACTTCCATCCCATCCTGATGCCCATTAGGTTTCTTAGCAGAAGCTGGCCTTGGCCATGTGTCTAAAGAATAGATGCTGGGATGGGTGAAGTCCCCGTTCCCCAAGGTTTTGCTGTGGAAGCAGCAACTCCTCCAGGATGTTCTGCTCAGGCCTTAGCATTTCCCTCACTCTGGAGGACTCCTAGCCTGATAAGGCAGGACCTCTGAGGTATGACTCTGGATGCCCTTGCTGACCACTCCCACAGGGCTTCCCCAGGATGGTGGGTATGGGGTGGGCATGGGGTGGGCATGGGGTGGGCCCCTCCCAAGCTGGCCTTGGTGTGTCAGTGAGATTACAGGTGTGTGGAACGGGCTGCTGGGCACCACAGAAATAACCCCGTGGGGAGGGAGAGGGTCACCAAGTCTCTCCAGGGCCACACAGAACCTCTGGCACATGACATCTTGCTTGGGGAGAGGGTCCACGAGCTTCTAGCGCTCCACTCTGTCAAATCACACCCAAACACACACAATTTCCAGGGGCGAGTTGGCCTCAGATGGCCAGGTCAGATCCAGTTCTAGCATTTGAGAACTCCCAAGGACCACTGTTTCTCTTCTCCCTACTCTGTCCCAGGTGGAGCTCACTAACCCCAGGGCCACAGCACCCTTCCCACAGCCAGGCCTTTGTCCACCCAACAGGTGTCCTGAATACCAAATCCCAAGAAGAGTTTTTCAGACTATGGACTCCAACCCAATAGGGGGGTCATGAAATCAACTCAGTAGGTCTTGGCCAGTCTTTTAAAAAATGAGATAGAATCACAGAGAGTGAAAAATGCCAGTGGGCACTGCATATAGGAACAGTACTGTTGTGTGAAACCCTTGCTTCAGTGTGTGCCTGAGCCCTCAGGTGGGATGTAATGTTTATTTCTTGTCAAAAAAGTGTGAAAACACAGAGGTGATGTAGCCATCTCATTCCTTCCAGAAAACTTGGGCTCTTTGTGCAAATTAGTCCACACATTTCTCTTCCTCCCCAATTCTCCCCACAGATCCCCCTTCTGCTGCATGCCAAAGGAGGGCACGATCTTTGCCAAGCCACTCAAAAATACAAAATAGAACCCACCACTACCGGCCACAAAAGGTCCCGTCGTTAAGCACAGATCCCAGAATGCTGGGTGCTTACCCGTCTGGCATTTGCATCTCTAAGAGGGCCACTTAAGTGACCCTTCACAGAACAAAGAAGATCAGCTTCTCTCAATTTAAAAGAAAACCTTCCACGCTGCACATCTCTTCAGTGGAGGCTCCTGCGCGGTGGGCTGGTCTGGCAAGCACTTTGTTCTGAGGCATCTGGTGAGTTGTTGTTCCCTCTCCAGCATCATTCCTGAGACAGTTATTTGTGGAGTGCCACTCAGTGCCAGACACGGGAAACCACAGGCCAGAGCCCCCTGCCCGACGGCCCTTCTCAGCCCAGCGCGCGCGCGCGTGTGTGTGTGTGTGTGTGTGTGTGTGTCTGATGAGGACGGCAGCTCCTCTGCCAGCTCCAGGCCTTTCCTCCCAGAGGAAGGCTCCGCCCATGGCAGGTGTGTTCTGGGCCTCACCTGCTCCAGCTCTTCCCCAGAGCCGGTCAGGAAAGGCCTGGCTCTCTAGGATGCTGGGATTCTCGTCATTCCTGCCTGTGGGTGGGAGAGGCCCCTCACGTGTCTGAGTGGCGATGATGTACCAGGCACCGCTGCATCCCGCATCGCTGCCGAGGCCCATCAGGGTCATTACTGTCACCATCCAGTGAGGCTCAGGAGATGAAGTGACTTTCTAAGGCGTGCACACAGCCAGGAAGAAGCCAGTTCTTCCCAGGATCTCAGACTCTTGTGGCTCTGTTCTTCCCACTCGACCACAGGCAGCATTTGGAAGTGACCAGGTGGTGGAACAGGTGGTGCAAATGACGGGCCATAGCTGGGGTAGCAGGCTGCTCAGATGGAGGGGCTAAGAGGATGCGGGACCTTCCAGGGAGGAGGGGAGGAAGGTGAGCCAGGTCTTTGAGGTTTGGGGCCTTAAGAGTGTGAGGTGGATTCTCCAGGCCGGTGAAAGTCAGTTCTGCTGCCAAAAGCCCATTGCTCTGGCCGCTTCACTACTAACTGCATGGCTGTACCAGTTTGCTAGGGCTGCTGTAACCAATCACCACAAACTGGGTGGCTTACAACAACAGAAATTTGTTCTCTCAGAGTTCTGGAGGCTGGAAGTCTGAAATGGAGGTGTTGGCAGGGCCATGCTCCTTCTGAAGGCTCTAGGGAAGACTGTCCATGCCTCTTTACTAGTTCTGGCGTTGCAGGGAATCCTTGGCCTTCCTTGGCTTGTAGCTGCATCACTCCAATCTCTGCCTCCATCCTCACACGACCTCTCCCTTGAGTGTCTGTGTGTCCAAATTTCTTCTCATAAGGACACCAGTCATTAATTTAGGGACCACCCTATGCCAGATGTCATCTTAACTAATTTTATCGGCAAAGACCCTATTTCCAAATAAGGTCACATTCTGAGACTGCCGGTGGACATGAATTTCGGGGGGACAATAACAACCTCCAGCTTTTCCCAGCCACGGCCTCCTCAGCTCTGCTTCCTCCAATGCAAGTCTGCAAGAAAAGCATCAGGGGCAGCTGTGCCCTCAGAACCCAGGGAAGTATCACTGACCTTGAGGAAAGCTTCCAAATCTGGTGTTTTGTTTTGTTTTTATTTTAGTTATTGTAGCCCCAGTTTTTAACATTCTGGTATTCCAGAATAATGTGCTTTTAAAACACAACAAACTCCAGGTATTTTTGTGATATATTTTTTAAAAATTGGAATCATTTACACCTGGGGATATGCTTCAATAGACGTTTGGATCCAGTAAGGAAAAGTTGTTTAGAAAGTGGTTTTCTATTCCTCCATAATCCACAGTGGGGAAGAGAACCAAGGTGCCTCTATTGCAACATAAATCCTTATTCTGGTTCAAAGACTTTCCGAACTGGTGGCCTTCAAACACAACTCCTCCCAGCAACCCATCCACCAGACCCGTGGGATCACCTACCCAGGAGGATGCTGCAGAAGATGAGACAAACTGGAAATGCTTTTTCGGAGATAAAACTAGAGGTCATGATTCATTAAAAGATGTAGCCCCTGCTAACCACGAAAAGGAGTTAAAAAAAAACCCTCTAGCATACTGAATAAGAAAGAAGATTATTTGAAGGTAAAGCACTCAAAGGATAATCTTAGATTGAAATTTAGTTTGGAACAATATCCTCAAAAATTTTATAGCAACTAGAAAAAAGGGGCCCCAAAATGTGCTCGTGATTCAAAACTAACATCAAATAGTGTGATTTCAAGTGTTCATTATTATTAAACTTTTCTTTGTCTTATGGGGCTTGGTTTGTTTTTGTTTGTTTGTTTTTTGTGGTACGCGGGCCTCTCACTGTCGCGGCCTCTCCCACTGCGGAGCACAGGCTCCGGACATGCAGGCTCAGCAGCCATGGCTCACGGGCCCAGCCGCTCCGCAGCATGTGGGATCTTCCCGGACTGGGGCACGAACCCGTGTCCCCTGCATCGGCAGGCGGACTCTCAACCACTGCGCCACCAGGGAAACCCGGTATGTTATTTTTGAATAATATTTTATTAATTTCATCTGCTAATAATTTTATTAGGAGGGTAATATTTTCAGTGTTTATGTTTTCACTTAATGCTTTTCATATGTATGCAATTTCTATTTGAAATGTATAAAACATTTAGCTTCACTGAATTTAACAATTTTATGTATTCTGTAGCCTTTTGGTGGAAAATATTGATAATTAAGGCCGATATTTTAGAAATGCAGGGAATAAATACCTGCATTCATGTGTGTTGTTTTGCTCTGGCAACTGCAATTACTAACATCTTACTTATCAGCTTCTGCTAACTATGTTCCAGGCCTGGGGATTAACGCTCCACATGGAGACGCTCTTATTGAGTCCATTTTACAGATGAAGAGACTGAAGTTTAAAGGGTTACGCGACTCACTCAGGACCCCAGACTTGGGCAGAGGCTGAGCCACAACTGAATCTCAGACAGTGTGACTCAACACCTCGCCCTTAACCACAGCCGCACAAGAATGGGGGTGTCAAATGACTCGGCCAATACACAATAACTATCATTTTCTAGCCATCTTTGATTTTGAGTTTTTAATTGCCTACGCTAGAGCTCCCAGACTCAAACCCTTATAGAGAGATGAGACAGGTAAGTTGAACTGAGAAAGCAGGTGCCAGGGGCAGGAAGGGGCCTGGGATGGGGGCAATAGGGAGAGGTGGGGATTCTAGCCAACTGGAGGACACTCAGCTCTGTCCAAAAGGAGCAGCTGTTACTGAGATCCTGTTAATTGTTTATATGGAGAAAGTAGGCCCAAATTCACCCTTATAGAAATCTACATTATCAATGGGTAAAACCTTTTGCTTTTAAAAATGTTTCATAAGCCAAACAAAACATGTCTTGCGGGGCAGAATCAGCCCACGGGCAATCAGCCCTGGTTGCAGCTTGGCTTGCAGCCTGGGAACTAGACTCAATTTCTTGTCACTGTTTGCCTCTCTCTACCATCACTTTCAGCTCCCTTCCTCCTTTTGAGTTGCTGCTCTTTCACAGGTTTAATTTGTCAAGCATCTTGAAGAGCACAGCATCAGTTTCTGCACGCACAGATGAAAGACCCTCCTTCAGAAGCTTATCGTCCAGGGTTGGGTAGCACTGATGTTGTTTCGCTTGGGAGCATGGCTTTGCATTTAACATGCACACAAATCGCTCAGGGCTTATTGCTATAACCCAGATTCTGTTTCAGTAGTTCTGGGTGGGGCCTGAGAATCTGCATTTCCAACAAGCTCCCAGTGATGCTGATGCAGCTGATCCATGGACCACACCTGTATATGAAGGACCTAGACTAAAGAACAGCCTTGTGTCTAAGTTCCTAAGCTAAAGGCTCTCCGTCAGAGGAGTCTCTGTACCTGGGCTTGGCTTCCCAGAGGTGACCTGGGTCATTCAACCCCCCACCCACTAATCCCCTGCCACATTCCTCCCCACATCCTAATTTATCTAGAGATTTAGTCTAGCTGAGATCACTCGTAAAGAATTTTATCTACATCTTTGTTCTGAGCTGGCACTGAGCATACCTCCTCCTGCACATCACCCTTTCCCATCCGGTATGCATATCTCTAGCTGAGGAATTTCTGTCTGCGCCCCTCTGTGTCTCAGAGCTGTGGTGCCCAGCACCCGCCTCGGCTCCTGTTGGCAGCCTAAGATGGGACCCTGGACGGGGACTCACCTGGATGGACCCCGGTCTCCATCTTGTACTAGTCATGTGACTTTGGACAAGTTACCCCTCTGTGCCTCAGTTTCCAAATCTCTACAACAGGAGTGTAAGGTGCAATCACCTGGGAAGACTGAACCAATACACTGTAGGTTGCCCTTCCCACTTCTCTTTCTAAAAAGAAACTCAACAGATGACTTTAAGAATCTCATGTTGCTTGTGTCCTGCGGAAAATGTTAATATAGGGAATTTATTCCTATTGCTGTCCCAGGAACATGACCAGTTGCTCTTGAAGGAATTTTAGCAGGTTTCCCCTGTGAGTGGTCTTTCATTCCGTCAGTCAGCAAACATGTTCCTGTACGTGATCTGCGTCGGGGCGTGTGAGGGGCAGCCATACAGAAGGTGGGCAGACGCGCACAGTCGCCATAGCTGCAGGAGTGCCACACACAGGTGTCTTGCAAAGTCAGGAAAAGCTGTTAAACAGGGCATTTGCCAATTTTCAAATAATATTCTCAATGTTTTTTCATGTGAAACACCCCTAAGAAACAAGGGGCCCAGTGGTCAATCAATCAATCAATAGACCACAGGATGGCCAGAAAGTCACAAAATTCTGAGAAAGTACTGTATTTGTTATACTTTTTGATATAAATAACTTGACCCATTGCCTTAAGTTTAGAGGCATTTTATCTGAAAAGGTATTTGGAGGTTGAAGAAAAACATACTGAGTATATTATTTGAAAAGGTTACTAACTACTCTTTAAAGATACATTGATCCTTTGTTTCTAGGTTTTGCAGACGCCTTATTGTAATACTTGCTAAACTGTATAGAATACTTAACACAGGCCAGTATTGTCCTAAGATATAGGTGTATCATATCACAAAAACACTATGGGGTATGTACTTAAAAAAAAAGCTTTCTTTTGAAATATGTCTAGATTCACTGGAAGTTGCAAAGAATTGTACAGGGAGGTCCCATGCACTCTTCACCCAGCCTCCCCCAATATTAGCATCTTATATAACTACAGCACAGCATCAAAACCAGGAAACTGACCTGTACGATCAATCCACAAAGCTGATTCAGATTCTGCCAGTTATACATGGACTGGGGTATGTGTGTGTGTGTGTGTGTGTGTGTGTGTGTGTAATGAGGCAGGGGAGGGGTCTATGCAGTTTTATCACATGTGTAGCTACATGAAACGATCACCACCATTAAGTTATTTAACTATATCATCAGAGTAAGTCTCCCTCTGCTCCCCCTTTATAGTCACATCCAACCCCTTTACCTCCATCCCTAACCTAAGATATAGATATACCCAAGGTATAGGTATACCTTAATTATTCTCATTTTATATATGAGAAAACTGAGGCACAGTGAAGTTAGCAATTGACCAAGGTCACGTAGCTAGTAAGTTCTGGGTGTGGTTTTTGAACTCTATCATTAAAAAGACTCATCGTAGGGAGGGGTTTGTGGGGAGCATGTGGGAGTGGAGTCTGGAAGGGCTTCCTAGATCACTGATCTTTGTCTTGAATAGAGAAAGAGCATCACTTACAGTGGGGGAGGGCTGGAACATCGGCGTGGAACTGAGGGCTTGACAAGCCCTGCTCCCTGCAAAACTGAATCCAGGTTGTCACAGCTGCTAGCCTGGGCTTCCGTGACCTCACAATGACCCAGTCATCTTCATTCCCAAACTTCTTCTCCCTGTCTGTCCTTTTTTTAGTTGCCCAGCAGCCTGGCGGTCATTTTGGACTCCACCTCCAGCATCCTGTCCCTCACCAGGTCTGGCCTTTCTGCCTCCCAGCCATCCCCCATCCTCCCAGCCACAGCTTGGTTCCAACTTGTCAGTACCCAGTGCCTGCTGCTCTATTAAAGCAGCCCCCCAACTGGTTTTGGGTCTCCCTTGTTACCGCCCACCCCAGTCCGGTCTTCTCATTGTTGCTAAATACGATCATAACTTTCCCCTGTTTAAGAAACTTCAGTGGCTCCTCATTGCCTATAAGACTGTCCAAATGCCAAGGCTCTTTGGGATCTAACCCACGGCGAATGGCTCTCTCATGCCCCAGGACATTGGCACAACTGTGCGTGTCTCCTCCCGTGCTCCTCGTCTGGGCCAGACACTGAGCACCGGGCTGAAGTTGCAGGTGTGAATCAGACATGGACCCCGCCCCTGAGGAGACCTAAGTCTGATGAGAGAAACGTAACTGCCCCCAAAAGAGAAGAAGGTCAAAAACCAAGAAGTACTTTCAATCATGCATGAAAGGTGCACAGAAGCAGTCGTGGCTCTGAATGAAGAGCCCTGAGGCGGGAGAAGGTGGGTCACCTGGCTGGGACGAGGATGACAGTGGCAAGCCTGGAGTCTGGATCCACGCGCCTCCCCAAGCCAGGGCAGGACACTTCCTGGAGTCCCCGCAGGCCACGCAGGTGGCCCTCACTGTGCTGATCAGGAGGCCGTGGGTCAGGGGGTCAGGCAGAGTGTCACACTTGCCAAGGTGAGGCTGAGCCAGCGCACTGGGGTAAGGACCGTGTTACGCACTCAGGAAGCCAGGCTGCCCTGGTGGTGGGCAGCCCTGGGTGGGCCGCTAAAGGCAATTCCTGATTGGCCTCATTCAAGCGAGGTGGCTTCAGTGTAATCACCTAACAGACCACAGCCTTGATTTGCAAGGGATGCAGGCACTGCCTCCCAGGGCAACATTCCCTGATGCCCTCTGGGGTGGCGGCAGTTCCATTTAAAGTCCCCTCTGCCTTAGTGGATTAGGATGTGGGAGAAGCGGAGACTTCAGCAAATGCAGGAGCATCTCTATTAACAGGCCCAAAGGGAGAGGACAGGGCAGCAGTGGCTTCAGGCCCAGGGCAAGGGATGGATGGGAAGAACACAGGGCTGGGCTATGATGGGTGTAGCACGCTCAGCCCCTGGAGAAGCCACATTCCTTCTGGGTGCCAAGTTTATGAATAGGATAAAGACACTGATAAGGTGTGCACTGAATTCATTTATGACTGGAGGCTCTGAGGGCTAGTGAATTTGCAAGAAGAGATCAACAGGGGTGTTAGGCTGAGCTCACAGGCTGGAGTCTAGAGCAAGAGAACAGAAAGTCAGGTCCTGCATTTACGTCCAGTAGCCCACAGTCAGGGCTGAAGGGCCTGCAACCAGGGCAGGTGCACAGGGTCCCTACTCAGAAGGACCCTGTGTTAGGAATTCACTGCTCTCTGGCGGCTGTCTTGAGGTTGTCAACCATTTTGCCTTTAAATTTGTGTTTTGTAAGTGAATTCTGATGGGCCAGGGGAGCGTGTGCAAGGGCTTGGAAGCTCAATTCTCTGGTGGTCCTGCCCCTGGCAGCCTCCTGCTTCCAGGGATGCTGAGCCACCCACTGTCTCCTGGTGCCCCAGGCCAACAGCCCCCCTTCCCCCTCCCCCCAGTGACTGCTGCCACCCCCTTCCCCTAGTCTGGCAGAGGGCTGGGGTCAGGGCCACCAACCCAGCACAGTCTCAGGGTGGAGCACGGTGGTGACAGTCCCAGCCCTGGGTGACAGCACCAGTGCACAGGGTAGGGCCTCGGGCTGCGGGAAAGGGAGATGCCTGGTTGGACTCCCTCACCCAGGAAGGTGCACGGCGCCGCGGTCCAGTGGCTGCCAAGAGGGAGACCCGCAGCTGGTGGGAGTGTGTGCTGCACCTCGGGGGACCCTGGGTGCCTGTGAGTGGTCTCCTCTCATCCCACGAGTATCTCCTCCACCCAAGGGAGTGCGCCATTTAAACAGCAAATAGAAAACCCCGTGCCTGGTCTGTCCTTAGGCCCCTACAAAGAATAGCTACACCTGCTCCCGTGTCACAGTGCTTCATGAGGCCGTCAAGCCCCTTGGTGCCCTCTTCCTACCACAGTGGAGCAGCTCAGCCTCGTTTGCATAAGGCCCTCGTAGCACAGTGCTGGGATCATCACCTCCTTTATTCCAGACTCATGTCTCCACGAATACAGCCTCTGGGCTCCTTGCTCCTGTAGCTGCCCCTCCAATGTACTCAGGACCAAGTACCTAATTTGTGGGGCCCAGTGCAAAATAAAAATGCAGCGCTCTGTCTTCAAAAAGCAGGGGAAAAGCACCATTAAAGGCATCAGATATAAAATTTCCCCTTTCTTCCATGAGCTCCCTTTCAATCTGTCAAAGCGTGGTCCCAGGCCAGCAGCGCAGCATCACCTGGGAGCGCATTTGAAATGCAGGTCCTCTGGCCCCATCCCAGACCCTGGAATCAGTAACTTTGGGGATGAGCCCAGCATTCTAGGTTTTGATAAGTGCTCCAGGGGATTCTGATACGCAGGAAAACTTGAGAACAACTGCTGGAGAGCTGGGATTTGTTTGTTTTGAAAGCCATAAACTAAAGAAATTTGAAATCTTATTTGAAGTTTGCTTGTATGTGGTAGATTAAAGAGGAGTTGAAAGAAAGGGAGAGAGGGAGGGAGAGAGAGAGGAGAGAGGAAAGAGGGAGGGAGGGAGGAAGGGAAGAGAGAGAACGGGCTGGTGGAGAGCGGAGGGGTGTTCTCTGCACGTCCACGTATCTTAGTTCACTTGATGTTCACAGCCTTCTTGCCAAGTAGGTAGTTTTCTTTCTATTATCAGATGATGAAAATGAGACTCAGAGAATGTAAGTTATTGGCCCAAGTTCTTGCCATTAGTGAGTGGTGGAACTAAACTGTGAATCTTGATGTCTGACTTCAAAACCTAGGCTTTGGGCTTCCCTGGTGGTGCAGTGGTTGAGAATCTGCCTGCCAATGCAGGGGACACGGGTTCGAGCCCTGGTCTGGGAGGATCCCACATGCCGCGGAGCAACTAGGCCCGTGAGCCACAATTACTGAGCCTGCACGTCTGGAGCCTGTGCTCCGCAACAAGAGAGGCCGCGATAGTGAGAGGCCCGCGCACTGCGATGAAGAGTGGCCCCCGCTTGCCACAACTAGAGAAAGCCCCCACACAGAAACGAAGACCCAACACAGCCATAAATAAATAAAGCAAACTGTCAACAAGTAAAAATAAACACTATTATATTAAAAAAAAAAAAAAGCCTAGGCTTTTCCCCCAGTTGTTCCTCCTCCTTCCTCCCTCCCCTTCATTTTAGGAGTACCTGCTGAGCACCTATTCTATGTCAGGCATTGCACCCAGTCGCCTCTGCATCCAGGCCTGTGCTGTGCAGTACGGCTCCACCACACACATGTGGCTGCTGAGAACTTGAAATGCAGCTGGTGTAACTGAGCAAGGGGATTGTCAATTTCATTACAAGCGTGGCTTGCTTTATATTTCTATTGAACAGGGCTGCTCTACAACATGATTTTGGCCAAAAGGAATGAACTGCAACCTCCTCTTCAAGGGCATCTATTTCCAGAGACATCAGTGGGAGTTTCCCATACCTGGTCCTGTGTTTTGTTAAGAAAAGTGAGGCTAAGACAGTAGGGCCAGACCACAAAGCAGGGAAGTTCCAGAAACCACTCTTGTATTTGCTGATTCTCCCACCCTCAGGGGTGGGGAGCGCTTGTGAACTGCTCATCTAATTTCATTTCTAGTCATTACCCATCGTCTGGCGCTCTGCAGGCAAACTCAGCAGGGCCACCCGGGGTCAGGCTGATATGCCGGCTGGCTGGTACCAGGTGCCGAGATAGGCTGGGATCGCCATCCTGATCAGGAGGCGGCTGATGAGATGAGCGATGCTCTGGGGATGTCAGGAGCACCGTATCAGTCTACTTCTACAGAGTAATCTGTGCGTGCTGGCTTCACTCCAAGGTCAGGCCTCACAGATAGCAGGCAGCAGTTCTCCTATCTGCTTCAAGCTGCAGGCGGATAAGGACAGGCAGCTGTAAGCTCAATGCCCGAGAGAGCCTTCAAAGATCCAGCGTAGCCGTAAGAAACTGCTGGAACCCGTTCTCGCAGGGGAAGCTTGCTTATGGAAGGCCATTCTTCTGGCACCATTCTACTAGGGCAGGTGGACACCTTGGAGGCCCTCTTATCCTGCGGTTGGAGAAACCAAGGAAATCTGATCTGGTTTCCCCAGCAAGTTAAGAGACTGAGCTGGGTCTGGGACCCACTTAGACCCCAAAAGCATATGCTGATCAGGGCCCCCTTGCTAAGAACTTGGCGCATGAGCTTGGAACTGCACAGGAAGAATCAGAGCTCCGCTTTAAGTGGCCTGGCTTCTGAGTTGCCTCCCCGATGGTGAGCGCTTTGGCAGGGCAGGGTGGTCTCCTCTGTGGACATTGGCTGGGGTGAGGGTCCAGGCAGAGCATGGACGGTGGTAACGAGGAGTGGCAGCTTACCTCCTCATCTCCAGCCGGGTCCTTGCAATCCCCCCATCATTACATTAGTGGTTTTGCTAACACACAGTTCTGGTTTTAACCATCCCTCCTGCCTGCTGAAGAAGTGCAGTGGCTAAAGTCCAAGCCTCTTTGTCCAGCATCCAAGGCCCTTCGTGACCTGGCCCCGCCCCCCTTTCCTCCTTGGTCCTCTACACCACGAGTCTGCCCCACAGTATACTTCCCCAGGCCTCTGTGCCTTTGTGTACTCTATCCCCCCATCATTTGGGGATGACCTTCTCTTGTTTGCTCAGCTGGGTCATTTTCACTTCCCTGTCAAGGTTTAGCTTGGGTGAAATCTTCCCTAACCACCCAGGCGAGCCACCCTCACCCTCTGCTCTGGGCTCTCAGCCCTGGGGACACCCCTATTGGGGCACTCATCACACAGTATTAGGACTGATAACTTACAGGTGAGAGCTAAGCGGGAACTGTGTTGTTGTTATTAATAATAATGATAAACAGACAGACTGCAGAGAGGAGGGAAGAATAGAAAAATATTGGCATCTACACTGAGCCAGGCACTAGGCTCCCCCTGCAACCTCACCAAACCCAAGGCACTTGGCTTTATTATCTCCAAATTAGAAGTCATGAGACAGAGGCACGGGGACATTGAGTGACTTGTCTAAAACCAAGCAGGCCCTGGGTGGCAGGGTCGAGCTTCTGTCCAGTCCTCCCTGACTTTGGAGAGGACAGTCTGGAACACTGGTCAGAGCTAGCTGCTGTGTGGTCACACGTGCCCTGCTGGAAGAAGGCAGAAAACAGGCGCAAACAGGGACATGGCATGTGCACTCGGCCTCCCCACTCTCTCCCCTGGAACCTTCCTTTCTGCGTGCAGATGTCTGCCCCTAGGGAACAGCAGCATCGCTGGCAAGCCTGGGTACACTCCACTGTCTCCCCAACTTCCACGGAGTGCCATTGCTCGCTTTGCTCGTACCAATGCCTGGGTGGAGCTGAAAACCCAAGGCCTCAAAGCCATCCCTGCCCAGGCCTATTGCCCGCAAGATGCCCACCTGGTGTCCGGGGAGTGGGTGGGGATCCCAAGCAATGTAGTAGAAGGAGGCAGCAGGGGGCTCTGTGGGAGAGCAGGGCACCTGCCAGACCTCTGAACTGGGCAGTTTCCCCACCAGAGCCTCCAGCACTTTATCTTGAGAAATGTGGTCTGTGGGGCACAAAGCAGACAGGCGCTCTGCGATGGGAACTGGGCCCAGATGTCAGAGCCACCGTGACACCCTCCGTGTCCTCCTGCTCCAGAAGACAGCACTTTCCCGCTCTGAGATTCCGGGCGGCCTTTGTGTTTCACCCAGGTCATCCTCAGCCCCGCACGCTGGGGCCCTCGCACTCCAGGACGAAATGCTGCTGGGAAAGGCTCCTGTACTCGGACCTGGGACCCTGGTGTGGATTTGCAGAAAGAGCCACGGTCAGCATGGACACTTGGTCCCTAAAGAAACAGCCATGGACTGTGTCTGATGCAGGGCACCTCCTCTCCCTTCCCTGGAAGCACCTGAGTTCCTCTGGGGGGTCCTTGTGCCTACTGTGTGAGCCTTTGTGGGCGGGTCTGTCCAGGCACTGCAGTGTACAGGCCTTTCCTCACCACCCCAGTGTCACCAGTGGCAGGCACATGGCGTAAACACAGCCACCTCAGACCCTGAGCCATCGACGCAGCCGGGACTGAAGAGCCTGTGGGATTCGGCCTTCCCCGCTCAGAGCACCTACCACTCTCTGTTCCCGGCTCCGGGGGCCCTGAGCAGCCCTGCCGCCTGCCCCTTCCACACGTATCGCTCCAGCTTCGCATGGGCTGATTCTGTGTGGCCCCACAGCCTCTGGTCATTTCCCCCTTTGTCTGCATTTGTCAGAGCTGGCTTCTGCCACCTGCCATCGGGCACTCTGGAAAGACATGCCCAGCAGTGGAGAAGCCGTGATAGACCAGCAGTCACTCGCCAGCACGACTTAGGGCTCCCGTCTGAATGCCTGTAGTCAGTGGGCTTGCCTCCCTGTGGTAGCATCAAGGTAATACCAGAATAAGGATGTTAGCGAAACGACTTCTAGGGATCACCTAACTCGACCCACCAAACATAAGTACAAGTTGTGGGTTTAGCAACTTTTTGTCCAGAGCGCCAAAGCAGGCCTCTCCACCCCTTCCCCCATCCTTGTAGGTTCGGAGGAAGCCCTAAGCTTGCCTGTGCCCAGATGCCTGCAGTGCCAAGCAGTGATGGTCTGGGAGGCCAAGAGGATCAAGTCTGCAAGGGGCAGACAGCTTTCAAAGGGCTGGAGGGGTGGGGTTTGCCAAGCAACTGCCAGGCTAGAGAAGAGGCCCGAGTGGGAAGAAGACCGAGCGTCCTCGAATCCCAGCCCCTTCTGGGGCCTGGCTCCTTCCGGCCTGACCCAGGAACCAGACTCAGACTATTGGTGGATGCGGGGATCTGGGGCTAGAACTGGCTCAAGCCACAGCCCCACTATTTAGTGGCGGTCGGAGCCCATCAAGAATCAGAGGTGTGGCCTGGCTGACTGAGATGGCTGGGGGCTGGCTGGAGGACACGCGAGGCCTGTCATGAAATTGGCGCATCTCTCCACTAGATGGCACTCACAGTATAATTTTCCTCATATTTTAAATTCTATCTTGATGAAAAATTGTGATTTTTTTTATACTGTTAAAGAGCATGAATAGAGCTATGACTTAAAATTCATGTAACTGATGTCATGCATTATCATTCTTGGGTTTCTATCACATGTCCAACAGTTGCCAAGTTTCCCTCCCTCTGAGGTATTGGGTGTGGCAGACGTGCACTGCAGCTCGGCTTTCCGGGGCCAGAAAGATGCATCCAACGGAAGCGGAAGCGACTAAGTCTTTCTTTTCAGCGCTTCCCAAAGGCTGCCTGGGGCTCTGCACTGCCTACCACCTGACCCGCTTTCCCTGAGGGGTCTCACAGCTACCCTCCACCCCCACCCCCGGCCTTCAGGAGCAGCTGCACATCCAAAGGCAAGAGGGCGGCGCTTGGAACCTGCATACATTTGGTGCTTCGACCACTGCTGTGCTTGGGAAAAAGGGGTGTGAGGAGCCTTTCCTTCTATAACCGTGTCCTGAGACCTCTCGGGCCCACGTAGGAAAAATGCCAGACCTGTACCAGGTACCTGTGTTGAAGGGCAGCATAAGTGTGTGGCTTTGGAAGTCAGACTGCCCAGGTAGAAGCCCTGACCCTACTGCCATCCAGCTGTGTGTCCTTGGGCAAGTCACCAATCGTTTCTAACCCCCGATGTCCTTTTTTATAAAATAGGCATGGAAGGACCCCTTACCTTAGAGGGATGTTTTGAGTACTGTGGTAGCAGAATAATGGCCCCACAAAGATGCTCACGTCCTAAGCCCTGGAACCTGTGAATATGTTCCCTTAGGTGGCAAATGGGTCTTCCCCACAGAGTCAAAGAAATTCTTGTAAATAGCTCTGACCCAGATAAACAGCATGCGCACTGGTGACCATTCCCATCCGGTCCCTGGGGGCACACGTCCAGTGCCTTTCTGACTTCATGGTGGTGCGTGCTGACCTCCACCTTGTGGCTCTGGCCTCACCTCAGCCCTCCCCAACTCCCAGGCCCAGGCCCCCGGCCCCTCCCCAAGCCTTCCTTCCATGTGTCCAGCTCCCCCTCCCCTACATGGCAGGGCCCTGCCTACCTCACTCCCCTCCTTCATTTCTTCTCTACCTTCTTGGCAGAAACCTTTACTCCTGTTCCATAATCAACCAAGCCTCTATTTTCCACTCCATACCCTGCGGTCCCTCTGTTGCCACCTTCTAATGTGTCCTTTCAGCAACAAGATTCTTGCAGTAGATGAAATACCCAAATGAAACCAGGTACTTGAATTCTGTATATGCGGCAGGCAGTTGGGAGGGTCTCCCTGCACTTCGCCTGCAGCCTGTACCTCCTGGAGTTGCCAGTATGGACAGAGCAAAGGTGGGCACACCCTGCCCCAGGCTTGGATTCGCTCAGTCCTGCTCCCAGTGGGCCATAGCTTGCTGGCCTGAGCCTGGGCTGACGCGTCCCCTGAGGGGTTGTGTGGCTCTGCCTCTCTGAGACTGTAAACTTACTGGCTCACAGACCCCACAGGCCCTAGCACACTCCATCCACAGCCACCACTTCCCAGAAGGAAGTCTAAATTCGATTGGCACATGATAGGGTGTGATGGCTAGCTGCCTGTAGCCTCTGCTCTCGGTGCTCTGCCCAGACCCCTGGGCACTCACTGTTCCCATCCACACTGGCAGCCTCTTTCCTCAAGCACCTGCGACTCTGCCTGAAGGCCTTCTCTGAAGGCAGGGAGCTTGGCCAAGCGCAGGGCGGGCCAGAAATGCCAGAGTCAGCCTCCCAGGGAGCAGCTCTCAGTTAATGGCCGGTGGGACTTGGTGGGTAAACCCCCAGCCTCCTCACTCCTTGGGTGAGACACCTCTGAGTCTGTTCATTGGAACTGAACCCCGGGCACCCACAGTGGCACCAGCTCACCCTGCTGGCTCTCCCTTCCTGCTCCCTTTCTTGTGCTTTTTGGGGATCACCTCAGGATGAACTGCTCAGATCCTTGCCTGAGGCTCTGCATCAGGGGGAGGCCAAGCTTAGTAAAATACTACCTCACCAGCCAGCCCCTCTGTAAGCTGACTCATTTGCAAGACACACTTACTTAGTTCAGTAAGAATCACATTTTAAAGCTGGGAACTTTAAAAACCTGCTTTGTAACTGCTAACATGATGGCGGTTCTTTGAGTTAAATTACTCCCCTTCCTCCCACCACATTGCAATGGTTTGTTCTGGGATTCATGACAGAGCTTATTTTAATGCTCTGAACCTGTGCTAGTGGTTTTCCCTGGACTTATTTGCATGTGACCCAGATATTGTGTTTGGACCTTCACTCTAAGGTGTCCCCATGGATTGGTTACCTCCCTTGTTTTATTTTGAACTTAAAAAGCCACACTTTCCTCTCACCAGAAGCTAATTACCTAGATAATTGACTGGATTTTCTAAATTCCCCCCAAATGTGTAATATCCTCTAGATTTGGCCCAAATTTCCGAATTGTGCTTGGAGACAGCGCTGGCGTTCTCACAGAGAGGAGTGTTGCGGAGGTGGCCCTTCCCAGGCCAGAGGTGCAGTGACACTGCCATTGGGGCCACCAGGGCCAGCCCCAGCACAGAACTGAAGGGTGCTCAAGCCTACCTGGGCTGATCTCAAAGAGGTGCTTTCCCGGGTCCTCAGGGCCAGGAAGAAGTTCAGTCACCTGGGTCCCTTGTAGAGAAATAAAGCCCTAAATAGAGAGACAAACACAAACACGAGAGCATGAGATGGCTGGGAAAGGGCTTCTGTGGTCAGGGCTCTGGGGAGCAGAGGGTGGAGCCACGGGTCAGAGTCCCAGCCCTCCAGGACCTGGATGGGCAGGCTGGGTGCCGGGAGGAGCACAGGCCTCCTCTCCATGGCAGGGACCGAGCACAGATGAGGCCTTGCATGGGGTCCCTGCTCGAGTGGGCCGACACTACATTCTGACACCCTTGGAGGAGCTCTGCCCACAGAGGACTGCCCAGGGTTGTCACTCTCCTGGTTAAGGCTTGGTAAGCCCAAGTCAGGAACAGGGAGGAAGCCTCCATTATTGGGGCGGGGCGGGGGGGAATGTGCCCATTTGCAGGCTTTCTGGGGCAGGAGAGTCAGGGAGAGGAAGGTTTCTTGTATGTAACTGTCCAGGCGGTAACATGGGGGAAAGGATGCACAGATCTGTGTGAGCCCAGTTTTGCCCCCTCCTGGCTGGGTGAGATTTCATTTCTTTACCTGTTACGTGGGAGTCAGCTACCACGAAGAAGGTACCATACCTACAGTCTAACTGCCTGGGTTCAAATCCTGGCTCACCTACTTACTGGCTGTGTGACCTCAGGCAAAGTATTTAACCTCTCTGTGCAACTTCCCAATTTCCTTATCTGTGAAATAGGAATAATAATAGTCCTTTTCGGGGCTGTTGTGAGCATTAAGTGAATTAGTACTCGGGAAGCCCTCAGAGCAGTACCTGGCATAGTGAAAGCTGTTTATTTGCTAAATAAACCCCAGCTATTACTGTGTGTCAGGGCTCCACACTGGGTGGGGGAACAGCATCCCTGCATCTGCACTTGCCCAGGTGACTGGTGCAGTCACCTGCTGTATCCACATGGTTGCCTCCAGTCCCCACCCTCATGTGTACTCATGGAGCGCTCTTCTTTCCACTCCCATCTTTTCCAGGTAATTCCTGGCTTTCAAGGTGACTGGAGGCTCCACGTGGCTGCTGGAGTCTTGTGCTGCACGGACACATGGAGATGCCTTTTCTCATTTAAGCACCGTAAAGGCAGAACGGCGTCTTTACCTACGGATGCTTGCTTTAGAGAATTATAGCAATAAACCAGAGAACCAGATGGTAATCGCTGTAACTGAACTAACGGTTTCTTTCTAGGGAACCTAGGGCTAGTGGGAATAAATCAGGGCTGCAACTCCAGGATGGGGAAACGTGTTCATTACAGGATGTGCATGAGATCCATCACCGGCTAACGGGAAGGGTCTCTGGTGTTTGCTGTTTCAGTAACTGTCTCTGAGTACTTCTGAGCACTTTGGGTTTTTTTTCCCTCTATGCCTCAATATCTGTCATCCATAAAATGGGAGTAACAATATTGACATTGACATTACTTTCTACTCCAGCTAAATGGAAAAGCAGTAATAACCCTTGTTTACAGAGCTTGTACTATATTCCTGGCTCTTTGTCTAAACTATTGGATTTAATCTTTCTAGAGGCCCCACAGGGGTGAGTACTACTATTCCTATCGTCTTGGACAAGCAGATGGAGGTCGGAGAGGTGAAGCAACCAGCCTCCTTGTCCCACTGCTGGCAAGGGCAAGCTGGGATGTGTGCTCTGGGGGTGTCTGATGATGGAGCACTTTCCCTCCTATATTTGTGACAGCAGCTGCCGGCTGACTTTGTGTGCAAGAAGCTGCCCTGGAGAGCCAGGCTGTGCCTTTCGGACCCATTGCTCATCACTCACTCAGAAGAATCCCAGTGTGGCCCCCCTTACTGCAAGGGGCCCTCAGAACTGGCTTTTGGTCACCCAGATCCGTCCTGCTTCCCACGGGTTAAGAGCATGGCTTTGATCCCAGCATTTTGCTTAGGCACTTGGGGGTGGAGGGCTGGGAGGGGGTAAGAAAAGGGAAGGGGAGAGGAAGGGGTAGGAGAGCAGAGGGAGTCTGCTTTCCTGTTTCCGGTATGTCATTTGTTAAGACTGTGATGAAAGACATGTAGAAGTCAGTATGAAGCATCCAGCTGAGACCCTCGGGCTAGGTCTCAACCTTGAGAGGGCATGAGAGTCACCCCAGGGCTTGTTAAAACACAGAGTACCAAGTTTGGTGGCCTTGCAGTAAGTGTTTAACAACAGGTTCTCCAAAAAAATAAGGCAAGCTGATTTGTAGTGTTTGCCAACTTCTGTGATATAAATACCCTCCATGGCTGATTTCATGTCGTCATTGAATGTGGCACTGGGAAGAAATGCACCGCAGTATTCCTGCCACATGGATACCATAGGGGTCAACAGGCTCTAGAGCACAGATAGGAGTAAATGAAATCAAACAATTAGGGGGTGCTACATTTTGAGGACTGATTATCTTTATTTTTTTAATGTATTTTATTGAAGTATAGCTGATTTACAACATTGTGTTAGTTTCAGGTGTTCAGTAAAGTGATTCAGTTATATATATATGTGTGTGTTTATATACATATTTTTTCATATTATTTTCCATTATGGTTTATGACAAGATATTGAATATAGTTCCCTGTGCTATACAGTAGGACCTTGTTGTTTATCCATTAATTACCTTTGTTTTTAATATAATTTATTTAATTGTAGGTCTGTATGATTTAATTTCTAATAGTGGAAATGTTTAGCAACTGGCTGGTAAGCATAGCACTAATAGAACTACCCCTGGGGTTTCTGACTCTATAGGTCTGGAGAAAGAAGGAGAATCTGGGGATTTCTCTGCTGGTCCAGTGGTTAGGACTCGGTACTTTCACTGTCGTGGCCCGGGTTTCAATCCCTGGTTGGGGAACTAAGATCCCACAAGCGGTGCAATGTGGCCAGAAAAAAAAAAAAAAAGAGAGAAACAAAAAAGGAGAATCTGCATTTCTAACCAGGTTTCTGATGCTGCTGGCCCCCGGGGATACACGCTGACAACCACTCTCTAGGGGCACTTAGAGTAAGTAGCCAAAGGAAGGTGCCTTTTCCATAAGCTTATTCAGCACATCAGTTTCCTCAAGTGTAAAATAAGGATAGTAACAGTATCTACCTCATGACGCTGTTGTGAGGGTTAAAATGATCCGATATTTTCCTGCTGGCCTTGGAGAGCCAGGTTTTGGTTGAGCTGCTGTGCCTTGGGCACATGCAGTTCCGAAGGACAAGGAGTACCTCCAGCCACTCAGATCGTGCCCTGGACTAGAGGGGTCCAGGATTTCCCTGAGGAGCCCAAAGTGAGTGTTAGCACTTTGGAGGGGGTGGCTGGTTTCCTTCCTGCTGGGCCTGGGAAGGGACCAGACACACCATCTGCACCTACAACTGCGCAGATGGGCAGCTGGGTGCAGAAAGAGATCGTGCAAACTCGTCACACGACAGCTTCCCACAAAGGTTAGTCCCCTCTCCCCCTTCCCCTGCATCTGAGCTTATGTGCATTTGCTCTGTTTTGCTACTTACTCAGCCTGCATATCCAAGTTTGTCCTGAGAGGCTGCCAATGACTTCATTCATCTCTAACTTCACACCAGTGCAAGTCCACTGGTGTAAGGGAGTAACGGTCAAAGGATGTGCTATTCTGTCTGTGTGTAACTGAGCTCCACTCCAGGCCTGCTGCTGGCTCACCATAGCTCCCTCCCCAACCCTCATGAATGCACCAGCTTGAGAGGATCCGTGGGTAGCTAGTGGAGGCCCCAGACAAAAGCTCCAGAAACTCTTTCTCTCGGAAAGCAACTTTGGGAGAGAGTATATTTCTTATATTAGTGTCAGCTTAGATGGTTTATTCAAAATCCATCATTTCTACAGCGTAATAAATACAAACTCCAGGAGCACTGCAGGTGGAGGGGAAGCAGCCCAGTGATTAGCCTTGCTCCCTCTCATTTGTCTAAACCCAGCAATGGGGCACCTAGGATGTGGTACAACCTTCAGGGACTGGTGAAGATGCTCAGAATTCAGAAAGCTTCCTATGTCAGATTCTGACTGTCTTAGTTATCTATTGCAACATAACAAATTACCCTAAATCTTGGTAGGTAAAAACAACAATAAACCTTTATTCTCTTACAGGGTTTCTGTAGACCAGGAAATTTGGAATGGCTTAGCTGGGTGTTTCTAGCTTGGGGTCTTTTACGAAATGATAGTCAAGATGTTGGGTAGAACTACAGACATCTGAAAATCTGACTGAGGCCAGAGGATATGGTGACTCCCTCGATGGCAGATGTAAAAAAAAGTGTCAAATCTACATTCTAGAGATGAAAAGTACAATGTGCAAATAAAAAATACAATGAGTGGGATTAACAGCCAATGTTGCAGATGAAAAGACTAGAGAACTTGAAAATATAGCCATAGAAACTACTCAAAATGAAACAAAGAGAAAAGAGAAGTAAAAAGAATGAATAGAGCATCAGTGAGATGTAGGATAACTTCAAGCAGTGTAATTTACATGTAATTCTGGACAAGGAGGGGGGAACTGAAAAATATTTGTGAAGAAATTATAGCTGAAACTTTTCCAAATTTATGAACAGTATAAACCCACAGATCTAAGAAGTGCAATGAGCCCCAAGCATAAGAAACATAAAGAAAAGTAAGTACATGAAGGCATAATCAAATGGCTCAAATCCAGTCATGAAAAGAAACTCTTAAAAGCAGCCAGAGGTGAATGATACAATATGTACAGAGGAGCAAATGTGAGGATGACAGCAAATTTCTTATCAGTAACAATGTAAGTTAAGAAATCAGTGGAACAACATCTTTAATGGTACTGAAAGGAAAATCTGTCAACCTCGCATTCTGAATCCAGTAAAAGTATCCCTCAAAAATAAAGGCTAAGTAAAGACCCTTTAAGATACACAAAACAAATAGGAAATAATGCAACATCAGCAGACTCATACTACAAGAATTGTTAAAGACAATTAGGCAGAAAGAAAATGATATTAGACAAAAAAGGAAAGGAATGAAGATTAATGGAGCAATAGGAAGTAGACGAGTAAAGTAAAAAAAGTTCATTATCTATTTATCAATAATTGAGAAAACAAGTAGACAAAAAAATCAGTAAGGATATAAATGACCTGCAAAAACACTATCAACCAATTTGACCTAATTGCTACCTTCCTCAACAGTAGAATACACGTGTTTTCAAATGTCCATGAAACTTTTACTAAGATGGCCATAAACAAGTCTTAAAAAATTCAAATACAACATATGTTCTTTGACCACAATGGAATTAAGTTAGAAATCAATAACAGAAAAATTTCTGGAAAATCCCCAAACATTTGGAAACCAATTAGTGCATTTCTAAATAACCCATACATCAAAGAAGAACATCAAAAAGGAAAATTAGAAAGTGCTTTGAACTGGATAAAAATGAAAACACAACATATAAAATTTTGTTACATGCCTCTAGAGGAGTAGTTAGGGGGTAAATTATAGCACTAAATGTTGATATCACAAAAGAAGAAAGGCTTCAATCAATGACCTCAGCTTCTACCTTAAGAAATGAGACCAAGAAGAGCAAATTAAACCCAATGTAAAAAAATGAAAAAATAAAGATCAGAGTGGCTATAAATAAAATGAAAAATAAAGCCAATGAAACTAAAAGCTAGTTCTTTGAGAAGATCAATAAAATTGATAAGTCTCTAGCAAGACTAATCAGGAAAAAGAGAGAAGATAAATTGTCAATATCTGGAATTAGAGAGGTGACCTCACTACAGATTCTTCAGATATTAAAAAGATAAGGTAATGTTAAGAAAAACATTATGTTAATAAATTTGGAAATTTAGATGAAGTGGATAAAAGAAGACACAAACTACTGAAGCTCAGTCAAGAAGAAATAGTTAAATAGCCCTATATCTAGTAAAGAAATGGAATTTGGGGGCTTCCCTGGTGGCACTGTGGTTGAGAATCTGCCTGCTAATGCAGGGGACACGGGTTTAAGCCCTGGTCTTGGAGGATCCCACATACCACGGAGCAACTGGGCCCGTGAGCCACAACTACTGAGCCTGCGCATCTGGAGCCTGTGCTCCGCAAGAAGAAAGGCCGTGACAGTGAGAGGCCCACGCACTGCTATGAAGAGTGGCCCCCACTTGCCACAACTGGAGAAAGCCCTGGCACAGAAACGAAGACCCAACACAGCAAAAATAAATATAAATAAAAAGAAATGGAATTTGTAGCTAAAAACCTTCCCACAAGGAAAACTCCAAACTCAGATGATTTCACTGGTGAATTCTACCAAATATTTAAGGATGAAATAACACCAATACTACACAAATTCTTTTTGAAAACTGAAAAAAAGGCATGGTTTCCAGTGCATTTTATGAGGCCAACATTACTGTGATATAGAACAGCCGAAGACATTATAAGAAAAGGACACTGTAAACCAATATCGCTCAGGAACAAAAATTCTCAACAAAATTTTAGCAAATCAAATTCAACAATATATAGAAAGGAAAATAATGACCAACTGCGGTTTATCCCAAGTACGCAAAGTTGGTTTAACAAACCAAAATCAATCAATGTAATTAACCATATTTATAAACTAGAAAAGAGAAAAGATCATCTCGATAGATGCAAAAAAAAAAAAAGCATTTGACAAAATTCAACATCCATTCCTGATAAAAATTCTCAACAAACTAGAATAAAAGAGAACTTCCTCAACCTGATAAAGGGTATCTCTGAAAAACAAAAAGCTAATATCATGCTAAAAGCTTTTCCCCTAAGACCAAGATCAAGACAATGATGTTTATTCTTATTATTTCTCTTAAATATTGTACGAGTCCTAGCTGTTGTTATAAGATGAGGAAAAGAAATAAAATTTGTCCAAATTGGAAAGGAAGAAGTGAAAGTGTTTCCACAAACAACATAATTGTCTATGTAGAAAATCTGCTGAAACTTTACAAAAAAAAAAAGCTACTAGAATTAATAAATGATTTTGGCAAGGTTTCAGGATACAAGACAAATGCACAAAATTAAGTAGTGTCTCTATTAGCAATGAACAATTGGAAATTGAAAATCAAAACCATTTTACTTGCACCCCAAAATATGAAATACTTGGGGATAAATATGATGAAAGATCTTCAAGATCTGTGCACTGAGAACTATAAATCATTGCTGGGAGAATTGAAAGAAGATATAACCAACTGAAGAGATATACTGTGTTCACTGGCCAGAGGACTTACTATTGTTAAGATGTCAATTCTCTCCAAATTGGCCTAAAGATTCAAAGCAATCCCAATCAGAATCCCAGTAGTGTTTTATAGAACATGACCAGCTGATTCTAAAATTCATATAGAAATATAAAGGACCTACAACAGTCAGACAACTTTGAAACAGAATAACAAAGTTGGAGATCTAATACTTCTGGATTTCAGGACTTACTATAAAGCTATAGTAATCAAAACATTGTAATATTGGCATTAAGATAGACAAAAAAGTTAATAAAACAGAATAGAAGGTTCAGAAACAAACAAACAAACAAATGGATTTTTTTTTTTTTTTTTTTTTTTTTTTTACCGGACCGGGGCACGAACCCGTGTCCCCTGCATCAGCAGGTGGACTCCCAACCACTGCACCACCAGGGAAGCCCAAACAAATGGATTTTTGACAAAGGTTCAAAGGCAGTTCAGTGGAGTATGGATAGCAGGATGGTATTTTCAGTAAATGGTGGTGGAACAATTTTATATTCTTTTGTAAAAAAATGAACTTTGATCCATGCCTGACATCACATATAAAAATATACTCAAAATAAATCATATACCTAAAAGTAAAATCATAAGACGATAAAACTTCTGGTAGAAAACCTTTATGACTTTGGTTAGGCAAAGACTTCTTAAATACAACATCAGAAGCACAATTAATTAATAATTTGACCTATTTAAATAAAAAAAACCCTGCTCTTTGAAAGATATGATTAAGAGAAAATATGAGTTATACACTGGAAGAAAATATCTGAAAATCATGTATCTGGTAAAGGACTTGTACCCTAAATATACAAAGCACTCTCAAAATATAATAATAAGGAAACAAACAACCCAATTTTAAAAAAATAGGCAAAAGATTTGAACAGATACTTTATTATATCTGTAATCTAGATAGATGTAGGAATGGCAAATAAGCTCATGGAAAGATCCTCCACATCATCAGTCATTAGGGGAGTGCAAATTAAAACCACAGTGTGGCATCACTACATATCTACTAGAATAGATACAATTGAAGACTGACCATAGCAAGTGTTGGTGTGAGTATGGAGGACCTAGAACTCTCATACACTGCTGGTAGGAATGTAAAATGGTATAAACAATTTAGAAAACAGTTTAGCAGTCTCTCAAACTGTTAAAATAGACCTAGGATTTGATCCAGCCATTCCTCTTCTAGGTATTTACCTAAGAGAATTGAAAGCATATGTCCATACAGAGATTTGAACTTCATTTTTAATATCCCCAAACTGGACACAACCCAAATGGCTATCAACAAGTGAATGGATAAACAAACTGTGGCACAGCCATACAATGGGACAGTATTCAGCAATAAGAATGAATACAAATGCATGCTACAACATGGGTGAATCTCTAAACCATTATACTAAGTAAAAGAAACCAGCGTATGTTCTGTATTACTCTGTTTACATAGAATTCCAGAAAATGCATACTAAACACATTGGTGATTGCCTGGGGTCAGGGGTCAGGAGGGGCAGAAGATGGAGGAGGGATTACAAAAGGATACAAGGGAACTTTGGGGGGTAACAGACACATCTTGATTGTGGTTATGGTTGCACAGGCGTACACATGTATTTATCAAATTGTACATGTTAAATATGTGGAGTTTATTGATGAAAATTATATCTCAATAAAGCTGTTATGAAACACTGACACTTGATTCAGTTATTGGAAAAGTTTTAAGTACATGTATTAGTTTCCTAACAGAGCACCACAAATTTAGTGGCTTAAAACAACAAAAACTTATTTTTTTTACAGTTCTGGAGGTCAGAAGTCTGAAATGGGCCTTACCAGGCTACAACCTTCTGGAGGCTCCAGGGGAGGATCTGTTCCCCTGCTTTTTGCAGCTTCCGGGGGGTGCCTGCATCCTTTGCCTCTCGGCCCCCTCCTCCATCTTCCGAGCAGCAATATATCTTGAAATTGCTCTCAGACTCTGACCTCCTCTCCTGTCTCCTTTTCCACTATAAAAGACCCTTGTGATTACCCTGGATCCACATGGGTAACCCAGGATAAATTTTTATGTTAAGGTCAGCTGATTAGTAACCTTGATTCCATCTTCATAACATTCACATCTTTGGGGAGACATTATTCTGCCTACCACAAGATTATTTGGAAAAATGTGGGTATGTGATTCTACTTCTTCAAATGCATTCATGAAATCTCAATATAGACCAAGTATTTCTGATGAAAGCTTAGTGTCCAAATTGAGATATGCTCTAAGTGGATTCCAAAGACATCATGTAAAAAAAGAATGTAAAATATCTCACTAATAATTTTATGTTGCTTACATATTGAAATGATAATTTTTGGATATGTTGGGTTAAGTAAAATATATTATGAAAATAAAAGACAAAGAACCCAGTACAAAAATGGGTAAAGGGTATTAATAAGAAATTAATAGAAGAAATACAAATGGTCAATAAACATCATAAGATTCTTAATTTAAAATGACTACTGGGGAGGAGGGACAAATTAAGAGTATGGGATTAACAGATACACAGTACTATACATAAAATAGATAAGCAACAAGGATATATTGTTTAGCACAGGGAATTATATTCAGTATCTGGTAATAATCCATAATGGAATATAATCTATAAAAAAAATTGAATCACTTGCTGTACACCTGAAACTAATTCAATATATTATAAATCAACTATATGTCAATAAAAAGTAATAAAATAAAATGACTGCTAATATCTAATATTGGGGAAAGCAAGAGAAATGGGCATTCTCAGACATTTTTGATGGGATAGTAATTTGATAAAGTCTTCTTGAAAGGAATTTTGTAATGTCTAAGATAATTTGAAAATGAAATATCCTTTAACTTAGTATTGAATTTTGAGAATTTGTTCCAAGGAAAGACAAACACACAAGGATGTATGTATAATGATGCTCACTGTAGCGTTTTCCTTACCTCAAAAAGTGGAAACAACTTACTTGTCCATCAATGGGGGAGTGGTTAAATAATTTCTGGTAAGCCATATCAGAATGAGGTAAATAAAAAAGGCTTCTAAGCAAAATTGTTAAATTTAAAAAAAAGAAGTGCTAGAAAAATAATTTAGTACTTTCCCATCTCAATTTCTGTTTCTGCCCTCTCTCAAGAACCCACGAGTAACATGTAAATATACAGAAATGGCACAGAAAACTCACACTTTGGGAGGGAGTGCTGGGAATGGTGAGGCAGCTTTTATGTTTTGCCCTGTAATGTTTGCATCAAAATAAGAAAATTTAATGTGAAAGTACAGAAGAAAAAATAAAAGAGTAGTCAGATAGTTCATGGGGTGCAGTCCATGCCTGAGTAATGGGCTGTTGTCATCTTTCCACTGTCACTCCCTGGCTGAATGCTCCCCCGTGTAATGTGTCAAGGGCCAGGCCAGCCTGCCCAGCTTCTCTGCAGCCTGGAACGTCCATCTATTATTCCCAGGTAAAGGGCAGTGATTTCCCCTCTCTCTCCTTTCTGCAAACATCTAGAGTGGCAGGCCTCTCAACTTCCCTTGGACTAAAATCTAGTGACAATTCCTCTCCAAGTCCTCTAACCAGAGCACACAAGCCCCTGCCCACCCCAGGAGGCTGCCATAGCTTTTTTGGCAAAGAATGATCTCTCTTGGGAACAGTTCCCAGGGCACCGGATCGTCTGGGGGCCTCAGCTCAGTCCAGGGGAATGAATGAGAGTAACAACAGCAACAATGACAAAGATTTCTTTTCACCTGTCTCTATTCAGTTGTCTCATGCCCAGAGCTTACCCTAGTCATGAAAAGACAAACATCAATTACACTTTAAATCTGAGATGATGTGGGACAGTTATGGACACCTCACAGGTGTTAGCTTCAGACAGATCTGGTTTCATCCTGACACTACTGCTTATTGACAGTAAGTGCTTGGATGGGTTCACTTCTCCTAGCGTCAGTTCCCCTCTCTGTTCAATGGGGTTCTCTGGGAACCAAATGGGATAGAGTGAGCAGAGGGCCTGGAATGGAGCTGGGCTGTAGCAGGCACCGAAGAAGGCAGCATGGTGGAGTCGTCACTAGTGAAAGCTTACAACTACGGCTCAGACTGGGCCTCCAATGCCTGTGCAACAAGGCGAGCTTCAATTTCCTCCTCTATGATGTGATGTGTTTTGAGGCTTTCATGATCCAGCGCCTCCACAGCACCGGGTTGGGTGCCTGGCGAGAGTAGTGCTATTGTGATTTGTGAGTTATTACACAGCCAAGGAATAGAGTCTGCTTATAACCATTTTACAGGAGCTGGAATACATATAAACATTTAAAAATAATTATAGGGGTTTGTAATTATTGTGACATTGACACTTAATGTGGGACTCAAGCAGGTCCAGGGCTGATGCCTGGTTTTATTACCTGTACAATGAGGACATTAACCTCTGTCCTTTTGTCCTCACTGGGCTGCCTGAGCTGGTGCTTTGTAAAGCACTAAAGGCTGAATGAATATGAGTACTTGTCATAATTATTATTTTAAAACCATTTTGGCCGCTATACCTGTTCATTTGGTCTGTATCTAGGAACAATCCCTCCCCCAATAACACTATCACTTGTGCCACAAAATAAGGTATGGTGTAGATTCAGGAGTCCCAGGATGGTGAAGGACTGGGTTCCTCCTTCACAATTTGCGGTGACAATCCTGGTGGGACCTCCTGCAGGGGCCGGGGTGTCTACCCTTCTACCACTGGTCTGGGTTTTGGGCTTCCTGATCGTTCTGTGAACTTCACACTCTAATCCAGCTCTCTCTCCTACCTGATCAAAGCTGGCTCTCTGGGAAGTCTTCATTTTTCATCTTGTCTAGAGGGAGACTGTCTGAAGAACCAACTTCTGAAATGCTTCTTAACAAGTGGCATGATAAGATTTTCCACTGGCAGCATCTTGGAAAATTGCACACGTTTTAAAAAGCAATCACTCAGGGTTCTTTATCTCCTATTATTCTGATTGTGGCCTCAGATCAATCTTAAAAAGCTTTAGCCTCTGACACCCAACCAAGAACAGAATCACTCCAAATTTTAAATAATGCAGATCAGAATGGAGTTCAGTGCCAAGCTGGGAAACATCCTCCTCCTTCCTTATCATACAAGCCTTTAACCATGGTCCATTACTGTCCAAAATGTAGATATTTAAAAAGGCAACCTAAAAGTTGGAGACAAATTGCTTCTTGGTTGGGGCACCTTCCCTCCCTAAGGAGTTGAGATGAGTCACTTCTCTGGCCTCATTCTTTGCTCAGGACTTCATCCTGAAGATTCTCCCAACCGATTCCAGCCTGAGGCTGCCTCCTGTGCACTCCAAATGCACTTGGTGTGCTCCATGCGTCTCCGCGCCCCGCTTCTCCACCATGTCGGGGCTACACCTGGTCTCCTGATAGCATCTGTCAGCCCGTGAGGGGTGCCCCTCGGGGCAGAGTGTTGGAGGGACAGCATTGTGCTTGGCAGAAAGCAGGGGCTTTGGGGTCTGAGCACCAGCTCCCTGCACCTTCCTGAACCACCCCAGATGGCCACAGGCCCTGAAGCCCTCACCGGGAAGGCCACCCAGCCTAGGGCCCGAGCCCATACAAGTCTAGCTGGGATCAAGGGTGAGCCTGGGACCCAGGGCCTGGGGCAGACTTGCGGCACTAAGCCTGGGGTCTGGGCAGAGCCCTCAGCAACCCTCCAGCCTCAGCGTTAACAGTCTCTTCCAACCTTAGAGGGAATGTCCTCTCCAGGGTGGGTGGGTCTTCCTCCAGTGGTCCTGGTTTTCCCTGCAGTAGTTCTGTGCCACTCCAGGACTCTGATCTAGGCTCTACCCCAAATCACGAACGCCTGACTCTCCCTGAGTGATTCCTGAGCCTCCCAGAGGCTATAGGATTGAGGCTGTGCCCATGGTCCCAGCACTGTGAAACCTCAGGCTCCACCCAGGCAAGGGGTCCCAATACAGTCACCCCCCCAGGCCCTTGTCATTAATGCCTGTGATCATGTTCATGAGAAAAAGATGCATGCCATGTTGCAAAGTGTCTGTGTGAAGCCAGCACTCACTAGATTTAGTGTCTTAGCCTCTCTGTGTCACTGTGATGGGCCCAGTGCTGGAGTGCCAAGTAGCTTTCTAGGGAAACAGGGGAACGAATGTTTGTGACCAGTGGACCAGAATGCTTACAAGGGGGGCTTCCTGAACCCTCTAGTGGTGACAGGGCTCTGGCCACTGGGACTAGGCGGTATGACTTCATATACTTCTGGGCCTGGTCCTTTAGAAATGTAACCTCCACCCTTCTCTCCTCCCACCCTCACTGTGTCAACCTTAGAGGGCACAGAAACAGCTGAAGCTGCCACCTTATCCACAGCAGACTTGCCACAGCAAGAGGTAAACTGTTATTTTGTTTAGGTGCTGGGATTTCAGGGATATTCAGCATTGTTTATTTTGACTAATTAGATGTCATTTTATTTTTTTTATAAATTTATTTTTATTTATTTATTTTTGGCTGTGTTGGGTCTTTGTTGCCGCACATGGGCTTTCTCTAGTTGCGATGAGCAGGGGCTACTCTTCATTGCGGTACGCGGGCTTCTCATTGTGGTGGCTTCTCTTGTTGCGGAGCACGGGCTCTAGGCGTGCGGGCTTCAGTAGTTGTGGTGTGTGGGCTCAGTAGTTGTGGCGCACGGGCCCAGTTGCTCCGCGGCATGGGGATCTTCCCGGACCGGGGCTTGAACCCGTGTCCCCTGCATTGGCAGGCAGATTCTTAACTACTGTGCCACCAGGGAAGCCCTAGATGTTATTTTGAGTAAACACATTTCAGATAATTTTGTCCCAGACTGCTCATCTGGCCCAATAAAAAAGTTTTAAGATCACAGTACGGGGACTTCCCTGGTGGCGCAGCGGTCAAGAATCCGCCTGCCAATGCAGGGGACACAGGTTCAAGCCCTGGTCCAGGAAGATCCCACATGCCGCGGAGCAACTAAGCCCATGCGCCACAACTGCTGAGCCTGCGATCTAGAGCCCGCAAGCCATAACTACTGAAGCCTGAGCACCTAGATCCCGCACTCCACAACAAGAGAAGCCACCGCAAAGAGAAACCCCTGCGCCGCAACGAAGAGTAGCCCCCGCTCTCCGCAACTAGAGAAAACCCACGCACAGTAACGAAGACCTAACACACCATAAATAAATAAATAAATTTATTTTTAAAAATAAATAAAATCATAGTACTATTGAAACACTATTTCTATGCAAAGCCATTTAATTAATGATTATTCTCTTGCTCCTCTGACTGGATGTTGGGAAGGAAAAGCAATGAGAGGGCAGGCCCATCTACTTGTGATACAGCCTTGGGGGGCACAGGCTGCTGGGACCTGCCTAGCTCTCATGATCAGAGCTCTGAGCAGGGCATGGCAGAAGGTCTGGGTTCTGGCCTCCAGCTACGATGGCTGTGGAGAACCCCCTTCCTGCCTGACCCTTTGGACTGGAGCACAAGAAACCCAGCAAGGATACAGGTCACTGTCCAAGAGGGGTCATGGCTCCCACTGTCCCTGGCCAAATGCCCGGTCTGTAAAGGATCTCCGCTGGGCAGTGGGAGGTCCTGGGAGTGTGAAAATGACCCCCTTCCTCCTTGGCTCAATGGACCGAATGGTAGGTCTCTTTGCCTCCTTAAAATTCCTGGTGTTCTAGCTGGAGGAGCTCAGGGAGAGCTAAGCCTACTCCCTCTGATGCCCATTTGGTGGCTGCATCGGTTAACTGCCATCAAGGGCTGATGTATTCAGAAGGGAACCAGCCATCAGAGGCCATGTGCTCTGAGCTTCCTATAGGGGAGCGAGTCTTCACTGGTCAGCCACTTCTTTCCAGTACATTCTCTGACCCAAGCCTCAGGCAGATGTTGTTGTCAATTTCTGCCCCACCTAGATGCTAACTCTGCCCTTGGCTCTTTGGAGCCCACATGGCAGGTGTGGAAAAGCCTCTGCTTCAGAACTGGGAGCCCTTGGTAGGCAGCGCTGCGTGGCCTCCACCCCATGCTGTGAGGAGTCCAGGGGGACACTGCCTCTCCACAGCCCAGGGTCTGCAGCACTGAACCACAGGGCTATTCTTGCACGCGGCTGTCTCTGCCGTGTTTCTGGGGCTGCACAGCTTCCAGCCTTCTCCCCCCATGATGAACAGTCTGCCCCAGAGGCTGCCCCTGCCACTCAGGCTGGCCTGGGCCTTGGAGCTCACTCCCTGGGAAGTGTGTTTCTGCTCAGAATATGCACTGTCGGGGCATGGTGATGCCGGGTCTGGGGGGCTTGCCTTGGATGATCTTGACTGCAAGTGGTTTGGTCTGTCTTACTGCTCTCCAGGCCCTGCAACTAGTGCTATGCTCTGGGGTATATGGTGATTTGGGAGAGGACTGCTATGCTCTTTAGTTGAGAGCAAGTTAGTCTGAGAAACGCGGTACAGACTCTTTTGCTTTGATCTGTGCCAGGCTGACCTGCTGAGCAGACTGCCGCTGAGGGGCACGTGCTGCCTTCTGCTGAGGAAGGCACACCCTATCCCGATCCTTTGCAAAGGATCGTTCAGGAAGCCTACCCATCACCCTCAGCGGACCAGGCAGGGCAGCAACCCCACAGCACCACCCCCAGATCACCTCCATTTTGCTGATAAACAGTAACTCAGTACTCGAATTTTGTCCCTGAGTGTTTAGGCAGTATGAGTGAGCTAGAATGTCCCAAATGTAATTAAAAGTAAGTTATGCTCATCAAACAATGAAGAAGATATGTTTTCCACGCTGCCTCAATGTCATTCGATGCAGTTTTTTGCCTAGTAATTGACAAAATGAGTCATCTACCAACCAGGCTTCCAGCTATTACTGTAAATTAACTGGGTTCAATTGAAAGCCAAAGGATTGATCTATTTTAAGTGGAAGACATTTAAATACTGTAAATGAATATCCGTGGCTGACTTAAATTAGCAGAGCCTGAGAGAAGCTTATTACATTTCCATGAATAGGCAGCCACACTGAAGGAAACATAGAAGCCATTTTTATAAGATGAAGATCCATTCTGTAGGCAGAGACACTCTGAGTACGAAATAATTCGGGGGCAACCAAGACACTTGGCACTTGTGATTTACATACTCCCAAGCGTGTCATCAGGCTTCTTAGTAACTGGGTTTTCTTTCACCACGACAGTGGCAAAATCTTGTCAGATAATGATGAGTTGTAGGTAATCATAAGGTATTGTGATGTTGTTATTCCAGCGGTCGCTTTCAGAACCACTGGTATATGATGCAAGATAAGCTTGAAAACTCATATTTTTGGATGATTACTTCCATCTTATGTTTTTCCTTGACAGGTCAGATGCAGAAAAAAATTGCTTTAACTAAACAGTTTAAAAATTGTTTAAAAACGAGTTGGCTGCTGCCGTCAATTTTGAATTTACTAAATACATTTGTTTCATTTAAAATAACTATTTGACAAGAATTTTCATTTTGATCTGTTAGTAGAGGGGAGTTACATTTCTCAAATAGCTACATAAATGTAAAGTATCCCTTAAGAAAAAGCCACGCATTCTGACATTTGAACCTAAATAAATAATGACTCTTTTTCTTTTAATAAGACTCCAGTGAGTATTTCTTCACAAAAGCAGCATTTGAAGTTATCCCCAAGGACATTTTTTTTTTTTTTTTTTTTTTTTTGTGGTACGCGGGCCTCTCACTGTTGTGGCCTCTCCTGTTGCGGAGCACAGGCTCCGGACGCGCAGGCTCAGCGGCCATGGCTCACGGGCCCAGCTGCTCCGCAACATGTGGGATCCTCCCGGACCGGGGCACGAACCCGTGTCCCCTGCATCGGCAGGCGGACTCTCAACCACTGCGCCACCAGGGAAGCCCCTCCAAGGACATTTAAAACAAGAAAACATTTACTGTTTAATTTTTTTCTGGGGCGCTAATGGCAACGTTATTATCAGTTCCCATTTAGCTCATGGTTATTCCTACCGCCCTGTGGAGGACGTTTGCTCAATAGCTACTGAGCTATCCTGAGGCGGCAAGCAGGGCTTGTTTGATGCTTCAGTGTTCTTCCCTCTCACTCGCGCATGTTCCTCTGAGCACAACTTAATCAACTGGAGTTTGCTGTGTCAAGATCTATGGGAGCTACTATGGAGGTAACCAAGCCCTTGCTCTTCTGTGCACAGAGATGTGCAGGTGGACAGTATGAAGGGGGAAGTGAAATCAGGCTCTCCTGGACCTCTCAGGGAGTCAGGGGCAAGCTCATGAGGCCAGATGTGACTGTTGGAGATGCCAGCTGCAAAGGCCCCACTGCACCAAGGTCTGTACACATCAGCTCTCTTGCCGCCAATTGTGTCTCTGCAAGATCTTTGCTAGGAGCCACCATTAAGCTTGGCACTAAATGGCCACTAATGACCAGGAGTGGCATCAGCCACAGGAATTCTGGGAAATCCCCCTGCTCTGGCCAGACCCCCCCAGCTTGCCTGCTTCTCTTTCTTACTCATCCAGGATGGAACTTCTGAAAACCTCTATGGTTTGGCTGACTCTAGGTATTGTCCCTCCATTCCTCCTTGCCTTATAAGGTCTCCACTGACCTCCTGGCTTTGAGAGTTGAAAGGGCACTTGGAGATCATCTGTGGCCACCTTCCTACCCAGCGACAGGCTCTCCTCCAAGCTTCTTAGTCAAGTGCTGGTCTGGCCTCGGCTTGCCTAGCACCAGGGACTGGAGCTCACCCCTGCCCAGCAGACCACTCCATGGGAACAAAGTATCTTTCATATATGGAGGGCACAGTGGCCTCCGTGCAATTCTGTTTATCTGGGATATAGCTTCTGGAGGTTCACAGAATAAATATAGTCTTGTTCGCATAAGGATGCAGTGCTTGATCTAGCGCTCCTTCCACGATTTCTCTTCTCCAAATTTCTTATTCAGTTTGTCCCTCATATGGGCAGGAGTTCAGACCCCTCATCCTGGTTGCTGGCAGTTGGAATGGAGCAGAAGGTCCAAGGATGCCCTACTTGTCTGTCTGGGCCATGTGGTCCATCTCCTCATAATTCTGTGGTCCACGCAAGCATCCTGAGAGCATGGCAGTGGCTACCCCAGAGCAAAAGCAGAAACGGCTTGGTGTCTCAAGGACTGAACCTAGAACTTGCATGGCATCACTTCTGCCTCATTCTATTGGTCAAGTAATCACTAGGGCAGCTCAGGTGCAGAAGAGAGGAAGGAGACTCCACTTCTTGTTGGGAGGAGGGGTGTGTGCATAGGCAGGGGAGGGATAGGGACAGCTATCCTTGGAGACTATCTAGCAGGTGCCTTGTAGAGTTGCTCTGAGAATTAAGTCAATACACGCCAAGCCCTTAGGATCGTGCTTGGTTCGTATGCATGTAAGTGTTAGTTTTTATTTAGATTTAAACCCATGAAGTAAGGCAGAGCCGAGATCAGGGCCGTGCAGCATGCCACGGGACTTCTCTTGCTTGACGGAGCTGGATGGCTGCTAACCCTTTACCGTGTACAGTTCCACCGAGGAGAGAAGGCCGACACTAGGCTGTTTCCAATATGTTTAATCTTACTCTGACAGCAGCCCTATACAGTAGGTGTGGTTATTCCCATCTCACAAAAAGAAAACTGAGGCTCAGAGAGGGAAATACCTTCTCTGGTAACTAGCTAGTAAGCAGTAAAGCCAAAATTCAGAAATCTGTCATTCTATGTCATGCAGGATTCAGTAAAATGACTTGCTAAGGTACAGCCTGGACTCTTTTTTTTCGGTACGCGGGCCTCTCACTGCTGTGGCCTCTCCCATTGCGGAGCACAGGCTCCGGACGCACAGGCTCAGCGGCCATGGCTCACGGGCCCAGCCGCTCCGCGGCACGTGGGATCTTCCCGGATCGGGGCACGAACCCATGTCCCCTGCATCAGCAGGCGGACTCCCAACCACTGCGCCACCAGAGAAGCCCCAGCCTGGACTCTTAATTGGAAAAGGCAACATAGGGCTGCTCTCAGGATGCCTCACGGGTTCAGGTGATCCCCGCTTCCAGGCTCTGTCACCTGCTTTTCACATGTCATTTTAGAAGCCTTCTTGGAGGACTTCTATGTTGGATCCCATTCTAAGAATTACAGGAATCTTGTCCCTGAGTGTTTAGGCAGCATTGACACTACCACTGCCGCCAGCTGCCATTTGTCCAACTCTCGGGGCAGCCTCAGAACAACACACCAAATGTGGGAGCAAGAGGGGCTTCAATGATCTGCCTAAATCTACAACCTGTAGGTGGTATAAACGGGATTTGAACCCAGGTTCTCTGATTCCAAATATTATTTTCTTTCCATAGTATGCAAGCTTCCATTCCACCCTTCTGAACATCATTTTCCCCACCTATACAATGGAAATGAATTGTATCTGCCCTGTTAAGGTTGCTGTGAGGCTCAATGGAAATTATGAATGTTTATTTAAAAAGGCTTTAGGGCTTCCCTGGTGGTGCAGTGGTTGAGAGTCCGCCTGCCGATGCAGGGGACACGGGTTCGTGCCCCGGTCTGGGAAGATCCCACATGCCGCGGAGCGGCTGGGCCCGTGAGCCATGGCCGCTGAGCCTGCGCGTCCGGAGCCTGTGCTCCGCAACAGGAGAGGCCACAACAGTGAGAGGCCCGTGTACCACAAAAATAAATAAATAAATAATAAAATAAAAAGGATTTATTGAGCTTCTACTAGGTGTCAGGCACTGTTCTGGACAATCAGGATACAGGGTAAACAAAACAAATGAAATCCCGACCATGATGAGCTTACATACTAATAGGGGAAGGCAGTCCAATAAGCTCCTTGTCACTTTTCAAGCACTTTACAAAAACAATGAAATATTTTCCCACCAAGGATCTAACACAGGCTGGATCAGTGTTCACTCATTCAGTCAAATTACTCATTTCTTCATTCATTCATTCAATTATTCATGTAAGTATCAAATGTTACTACATATCAGTTATGTGTCAGGCACTGTGCTGGGTGGTAGGAAAAGATAAGTAATAAGATAGACTGAGGCCCTGCATGAATGAAGCGTACAGACTAGAAGGGAGAAAACATACAACTAAGGAAGTGTTATAAATTAACGGTAGCAATGTCAACAACAGCAACAATGGTGACAACAACAATAACAATAGTGGCCTCTAGGCTGGTTTGAGTAACAGTTTACAACTGATGAAGGATGCTCAGTTAGTGTTTGCTGAATCAGCTCCAGCTGAGTCGAATTTACAAGGTCTAGATGTGAAAGAGCATCTGACACATGGGCTGCTCTGTGACTTGCTGTGAGCATGGACCGGCTCAGACCAGCCTGACAGCATCTTAATTATGCCCCCAGATAGAGCTGAGATAAGGGCCCTGGTGGGTAGAGTCTTACTAGACAAAGCTGTGAGGTTCCATGGGCAGACATTAAGCAAAGACTTCAGGCGCTATGGTAACACACCCACTAACCTAGGCCTGATGCCAGCCCCCAAATTCCCTCATCCGGAACATGGAGACAACCCAGGCACCTTCCTCGGGAGCCAGGACCCAAGGAGCCAGCTCATGACAGCACCGTTTTTGTCTTTGACATTCAAGCTTGGTAAACAAAGGAAGGAGGAAAGGGGTGATTGGCGGCCTGCTGGAACATTCCCTGTGACCTTCAAGTTCTGGAGTCAGATGGCCTCTCTTTCCTCCCCTGAGGTTTCCTCTTTCTTAAAGACTGCTGGTTTCTGATTGCCCCATATTAACGTTCTCTCCTAGAAGTGCATCTGCTTTCCCATCCATCTTGTCTCTCCTCCTCCCAATTCCAACCTTTTACTCTAAATTAAATGAAACTTTAAATCAATCTTCTCTCCCACTCCCATTACTTACGCTCCTGGAAAACAAAACAAAACAAAACCCAGTCTGCTCTCAAAGTGATTTTTAAATTGCCTCTGCTAGAACCTACAGCTGCATAAGCCACATGGGCGTAGATTTGAGACTCTGCCACCCAGGGATGCAGGCGTCAGCTCCCACACTTTGTCCCCTGCTGCTGTCAAGGCTCCCCAGCCCCTTGTTCCAGCACCTGGCGGTCTTCTAGGCCACACCGGCTGTCAGGACAACAGCCCCATTTGGACGGTCTTTCTGCCTCCAGCCTGGCACCTTGACATTCCCTGCCTGTGCTGCTGTGGATGACTTTCCTCTCGGAGTGAGGAAGGCTAAGTCTGAGCTCCCAAACCTCACAGCCCGCGGTGCTGCCAGAACCCAGCTTCTGAGTGTGGCACCCGAGCCGTCCACATCCAGCTTCTAGTACCACGTGTGCATTCTGGGTTCCTGACAACACGATGACCCTCACACTTCTGCTTCAGAGGCCCTGCGCTCCACCCTGGGCATGAGCTGCCTGATATAGCCCACCTCCACACATGAAGTTACACAATTTCTGAGCACCTCCAGTGTGCCAAGGCCAGCTCTGCAGAGACCAGCTGGGCTTGGCGACTCTGTCTGGAAGAGGGAGCCCTTTGTCTGCTCCCCTTTCTGGTTACCTGAAGAGAACTCTCTAGGGCTGTGTCCCTGTTGACTTCCTTTTCTGCTTTTAGTTTTTCTTTCCTTGTTTAACTTAAAATATTTTAAAATATGGACATAAGTAAATATAGTCTCATTGTGAGAAATGAAAAGACAATCACCCCTCAGTACTGGCGGGGAAGGGCTCCTATAGTGCTCCCCCATGAAGTTACCCAAAACCTCGGATTCTCAAGTCCCTTATATAAAATGCTGGTAATTGCATATAACCTAAGCATATCTTCCCATATACTTTAAAGCATCGCTAGATTACTTATAATACCTAATACAATGTCAATGCTAAGTAAAATAATTGCCGGTGTACAGCAAATTCAAGTATTGCTTTTTGGAACTTTCTGGAAATTTTTTTTTTTCTGAATAGTTTTAAGCCCGGTTGAATTCATGGCTGTGGAGCCCATGGATAGGAAGGGCCAACTGTAATACAGATAAATATCAAGTTTTTTGATCATCACCTCATTGTCCATTTTCTCCCCAAAGCCTTACCCTATAGCTTTGGCTTGTAGTAGCTATATTCTGAAAATCCCCAAATTAAACTATTTTAGTTTTATTTCACTTATTTTTTTAGTGAAAGTTATATCTAAACACAGTTTAGAGAATCAAATAGCTCTACAAGTCTTGTTATAGGCAGCAAGTTCTTCCTCTTCTACTATAGCCCAAATCTTAGTCACCACTTTCAGCTCTTTTAGGTGAGGTTTTTTTTTTTCTTTTCTTATGTTTATTTCTAAATAAGATCCTTACATTACCATGTCTTGATTTAAAATTTTAGGCATTATCTATGGAGTTCCCAGCATGGCAGTTTGAGATTTTGCTTTATTTCACTGCCCTCCCTGCCGCCCCTCCCTATGTGACTTCCTGAACCTCCACAGTAACTTTGGTTATATCAGTCAGCATTCACTGTTTATACTCCCATCCTAGGAAATTTAATTTAACTGAATATTTTTTCTAAGGATGACTTTCATCTCTCTTTCTAGAACTTCTTCTCAGACGCTGAGTTGTCTCTCCTCTTTTCCTCTCCGTTGTTCTTCTTTCCAGGAGATTATGTTAAGTTTTTCACCCAGCCCTTCATTTGAGTTTTTGTTTCCGGTATTTTATTTCTGAATTCTGGGAGCTGGTTTGTGCTCTGACTGTCCATTTTTATAGTCTCTCTCTGAGGATGTTAAAGACAGTTTTATTTAAAAGTTTTCTCCCCCCTGCACAGTTTTTATTGCCTCCAAGTTGTTTTTTTCCCCTTTCCTGTGTTCGTCTGGCCTTCATATGCAATTCTTTCCTTAAGTGACAGAATTCACTTTGGGTGAATTCTTCTAGTCACCTTCCAGTGACCTTCCAGTGACCTTCCAGTGACCGCCCCGCCACCCAAGGTTCTTTACTCCTACTAGTTACAGTTCTCTAAGCAGCTGATTGGAAATTGTATGGGGGCGGGCGGTGAATGTTTACAGAGAGAGAGAGATCTGCCTGGCCTATTTCGTGGGGGACCCCTCCTGTCAGTATATTTTGCGTTTTTCTTCTTGGCCTGTCAGATTCTCCAGTGAAAATTCTTCATTTCCTTCCTGAGGGCTATTCCTGACTGCTGAGATCTGGCAGCCAAGTGTGGGATAAAGACTGGGAGAGCTAAGTAACTGATATGCATGCCCACCTCCCTCTAAGCCTCCTGTTCTAGTGTGGTACCCCCCCCCCCCGCCCCGCCCAATGACGGGGCAGCGTCCTCAGCTTCCTTCCAAGTGTTATGCCCTAATGAGGGAGGGCAGTCACAGCTTTGCACAAGGTGGTTCGGGAGATCTGGGACCTAATTGCTTTTTTTTTTTCAATAGCTCTTCATTGGAGTATAATTGCTTCACAATACTGTGTTAGTTTCTGTTGCACAAAAAAGCGAATCAGCCAAATGCACACACACGTCCCCATACACCCTCCCTCTTGAGCCTCCCTCCCATCCTCCCTATCCCACCGCTCTAGGTCATCGCAAAGCACGAAGCTGATCTCCCTGTGCTATGCAGCAGCTTCCCACCAGCCAACTATTTTACATTCGGTAGTGTATATATGTCGATGTTACTCTCACTTCGCCCCAGCTTCGCCCTCCCACCCCATGTCCTCAAGTCCATTTTCTATGGCTACCTCTTTATTCCTGCCCTGCAACTATGTTCATCAGTACCATTTTTTTTTTTAGATTCCATATATATGCGTTAGCATATGGGATTTTATTAAACTTAAAAGCTTTTGCACAGCAAAGGAAACCATAAACAAGAGAAAAAGACAACCCTCAGAATGGGAGAAAATATGTGCAAATGACACAACAGACAAAGGATTCATCTCCAAAATATACAAAGAGCTCATGGAGCTCAATATCAAAAAAACAAACAATCCAGTTAAAAAATGGGTGGACCACTTGAATAGACATTTCACCAAGGAAGACATACAGATGGCCAAGAGGCACATGAAAAGATGCTCAACATCACCAATTATTAGAGAAATGCAAATCAAAACTACAATGAGATATCACCTCACGTCAGTCAGAATGGCCATTATCAAAAAATCTAGAAACAATAAATGCTGGAAAGGGTGTGGTGAAAAGGGAACCCTCTTAACTGCTTTTTAAACTGACTTTCAATCAGAACTCCTGTTTGGAGCTCTTCTTTTGCCCTCATTTCCAGAGATAACTGGTCCTGCCAATGTCTGAGTCTTTGCTGGGCGGTGAGGGGATTTGCAAACCCAACGGATTTTTGTGCTATCTGTGGTGCTGGCTTGGAATTTAGCTCTCTGGGGTTTGCTGATCAGCTACCTCCCACCCACCTGCTGTCCAGCATCCAGAATGCAGCTGTCTCCCTCCTGCCCTCTCCATCTAGGTGTGTCCAGACCTTCGCAAGCACACCTTTAGTGTTCTTTATTGGAATTTTGGGGTTTTTAACTCTGTCATCCTTGACTAGAAGTCTGAGTTTAAGTTTTGATTTTCTTATTAACTTAGGAGGTGTTATGAAGTACGTGTGTGTTTTATTTCCACGTGTGTAGATTTCTCTCTCTCTTGCATATATACCCTCACTCACTGTCATTTTGTTCTTAATCTCTGTCTTTTTTTTTCTTTTGCACTATTGTCAGTGAATGTGTCTCTATAATTTCATTTTTTTTAAAAAAATGGAGAACAATGAGAATTCTTTTTCTTTAAGTATCCTTCAAAGCTATGTCATTAAGAACATAAAAGTTCACAGCTGCTCTATTTTCTCAGTAGGTTATTTATATTATAATGAAATGTTTCTCTTTGTTCCTATCACCTTGAATTCTATTCTATTTGATTTTGATATTCCTAAATCTGCTTTCTTTTTGCTTGCATGTGCTGGCTTACGTTTTTCCCGTTGTTTTGTTTTTCAACCTTTTTCTTTATTACTTTCTCTTTTTCAAGCCAGACTTCCACTTTGTCTTTTAAGACACAGATGAATCTGACCTATTCACATTTATTATGACAACTGAAAGGTTTCTTCCTATTCCTTGCTATCTTATTTATTTACTTTTTTGTTTTCTATTTACCTTTTTCTTTTGTTTTTTCCTCCCCTCCATTTTCTGCCCATTTGTTGAAATGATCACATTTAATTTGTTACATTCTTTCCATCTCACGTTTTGGAAGTTGTACTTTCCATTTCTATTCTATTCCATTTCTATTCAAAGCCAAGAAACCCACAGTGAAGGAGTGGGATAACTAGACTTAAAGTGAATCCTCAAACAGTGGAAACAGACCAGGCTGATCAAGAAAGAATGTGGCAGGAGTTTTCATGGTGCAAGAAACATTTTGCAGAAGCTAAAAGTATTTAAGAAGAAAAAACCTGGAATCTTTTATTAGTAAAACTGTAGGATCTGTCTGCTGGAAACTATTAGGGACATGTGTTGGGAAAAGCTGGAGGGACAGGGCCACACTTTCAGGTTCTGTTTTAAAGCACCTTTGCCTAGTCTTTCTATCTGAGTTTCCATCTGAGCCAATTCTTCCACCATCTTGAATTTTCCCCATCTCTGTGCTCTACGTCCTCTGCTGACCTTCGTGCGAGAAGGGGAGAAGGGAAGAGCTAGGGCTTTGGAGAGAGAACAAGAATATGGGCTGGGAGTGATCCTTATCACGTGTATGTGCTCTGGGCAGCATCAAGGGTAGCTGGACTTCCCTCCTCTCCACAATTACATCTGCCGGACAGATGACAGGCCATCTGTTAGGAGGGAGCTCACTGCCTGGGCACTTCTATCATTGTAAACAGTGAGCAGGGCCCATTTTTCCAGGAACCAGATATTGAGAATTAGTCCATTACATGTAGTTCATGCAATTAAATGGAAATCTGAGGGTTATTCTGCCAGCAGGCATGTAGGTTTGAGATCATACTATAAAGATAAATGAGTCAAATTTGACCAAGAGTCTCCTTGAGATTGGGAACCTGGGCAACAGGGCTGCCAGAGCAGTCAGGCTTTGTTGAGGAGGGGGGATTATGGAAAAGAGTAATCCCCCATGAGGATCTGGCAGAGACCCGGAGAGGCCAAAAGAGGAGCCCTGGGCATGATGCTGGCATCTGTTGGAGATGCTGGCTCCTTTCAGGGATCCAATGGCTCCCTGGTGACGACCGCGCTGGTTTAGCTTGGGTCAGACCCCAGGGCTCCTCCTTTGCCCAGGCTGGTGACTGGGGATGTCATTACTTCCATTCAATTAGCTATTTCCACCAGGAGCCATTGAAGTCTGGAGAAGGTGGCAGGTGAGGGAGAAGAATGTCCAGTCTGGGAAATCTGGGGGACGGAGGCTCCTTCTGGAGCTGCAGTGACAGGTGAGGGCCACCTGAGACTCACCGTGAAGAATATGTGGGGAAGCCTGGGGCAGGGGTCCACACGTAGGCTGGTGACCTCAGTGTGTTACTTTAGTCCACTGGGTTCACCCAACATCATAATGCATTTCTCCCGGGAGATGGTGCTGTGGGCGGGCCAGGAGGGGGATGACAGTAGGGGCCATAGGCAGGGCTCTGAGGTGCTAGGGACTCTGGCAACTTTGATCACCATCATCAGAGTGACATGTCACCAAAAGGACAGCCAGGAAAGCCAAGATGCCACTGAAGGGCCAAGGCTGGTCTTCAACACAAAACACAGAAGCCAGGAGGAAGATGGCGGTGGGCAAGCCAGAGGTGTGGCTCCTGAGGGGAGCAGGCTGAGGGGCAGGGCTGAGGGAGCGTGAGGGTACCCAGACTGAAGTATCCCAGGTGCTAGGATCTGTGCCCCGTCGTGTATATGTTCTACAATCTAATTCTTAGTGCATCTCTGTGAGGTAGGTAATAATGTCTCCATTTTAGTAATCATGAAACTGAAAGTAAAAAAAAAAAATTAAGTGACTTATACCAAGTTATTTAGGTAGCATGACTGACCTAATTCAGATCAAATTCAAAGTTCCTGTTTGTTCCACTCCACCTCTCTGGGAGTTCTATTCCTTCCTTATAAAGTCTGGGAGGCTGGACGAGATCAGAGTTCCCTAAACTTTAGCTTCGATCCACCTTCATGATTTTTGTCATCCTCACCTCTCATCTCTACTGGTATTGGTGTAAACTTTTCCTTAAGCAGTCTCACTTGTTTGCGTGTGTGTTAAAATGTACACAACATGTAATTTACCATTTCAATGATTTTTAAGTGTACAGGTCAGCAGCATTAAGTACACTCACATTGCTGTGCAACACTTTTTGTTTTTAACTTAGATATATTTTAGAAACAAAAACATGCTATGACTCTCACGAATGGAAACCAGTATGGCTTTCCATAAACAAAAGTTAACCACTAGAATAAATACAGTGAAGACAGAAAGTTATTTACTTGCAGCTGGTGACTAGTGCCACTGAGGTCTCTGAGATGAGGCCTGCTCCTTCCCACCCCCAGAGTCCCATGTTTTTAAGGGAGGGTCCCAAGTATTGGAGAAGTGTTAAAGATAGGACAATTCCTTCTTCATACTCAGAAAATTTGGAAGAGGAGTGACAGGGTCATTTTCTCGCCGTGTTGACGACGTGATACCGTGCTGTGCCCAGGTACCTCCTTCCACCTTGCCCATCACAGGGCCCCTCTCCGCCCCCCAGGCCCCCAAGCGCACCGTGGAACTGCTGGATGTGCACAGGCTACGGCCCTGCAAAGCTCTGTGACCCCTGACCCCAAACAAGGAGATCTCCCTTTTCTTTCCAACTTGGATCAATGACTAGGAGCCACCTTTGGAAGAAGTCCTTCAAGTTCCCTTCCCCATTTTCCCCAAGAGAAGCGAGGGTAGCTCCCAGACATCCTTTCTCTGTCTGAATCCCATAACAAGGGTTAGCTTGCCCAAGCTCCGCAAGCCCAGCCACCCTGGCCGGCAGCATGCAGAGAGCTCGGTTATGATGTCTGCACAGGGCAACTGTGACCAGGCTGCACTATGGCGGAGGAGGCCACCGACTGCTCTGACTGAGCGAACTTAGTGGAACTGGGTGGAAAGGCAGACGTGTTAAGCGCCTGAGGTGGAGCTTACAGTGCTGGTGGAAAACAGAAGCCTCCCCTGAGAGGCAGAGGCCTCTGACACAGGGGTTTCACCGCGAGCCAGAATTCAGCATGACGTTAGATTTGTCTGGGTGCCCGTTTCCCTGCATAATGGAAGGAATGGAATGTGTGCACCTGTGTCCTCCTTGGAAGCACTAAGAGGCTGAAAAGGACATGAGGAAGAGTTGTATTTTTAAGCCATGGACAGGGGCTTGGTGCTTGAGGGGTGGAGGTGCTGACGGCAGGGTCACACTCTCTGCCTTCTCCCCTCTCCTGGACGCAGTTAAACACGCCCACCCCCACCCCCCCGCCTGGAGCCCCGCTGTGATGCCCGCTGGACACAGGACGCACGCTCCTCACCTGGGGCTTGCTCTCATCTTTGTCCTTGTAGTAGAAGAGCTGATCCCCACGCAGCACGAACCAGCGTTGCTGCCAGTTCTTCATTATGCTCCTCTGCTTCTTCAGCCAGCCTGCCTTCAGGACGGGGCCCAGCCTGCGGGGGCAGGGTGGCTGCCCAGGGCTCCGGCTCTGCTCCCCCATCACCAGGCTTTTGGAGCGGGCTGGAAGCCAAGCACACACACAGTGAGCACGAAGGATGGCAGGCCAGGGGTCAGTCCTTGCCCCACCCTGGCATCCCAGCTGCCCGGTGACCAGAGTATGGGAGCTTCGGCCAGCAGGGCATGACCATGCTTGGCCTATCTCCCCCTTGGGTTCAAAGGGACATGGGTTGGGACCCCTCAGCACCGCAGCCCAAGGTCATCCACCTGAGGGAGTGCACAGCCTGCCTGATTAGTTTCTGCTTTGTCTCTGGGATCCAAGATTCTGCCCTTCCCCAGGTTTGTTCATCCATCCATGCCTCCATGCACCCATCCATCCATCCAGCTTTCCATTTGTTCAATGACTCATTCATTCATTCAGCAACTATTTATTAGTACCTACTATGTACCAATCACTGTTATAGGTACTGGGGAAAAAGCAGTAAGAAATAAGAAAAATAAGAAAGATAAACATCTGGATCCTGCTAGAGCTCACATTCTAGCAGGGTTCCTGTCACTCAGGCCCCAAGGGAGCTGGCCCCAGCAGACTCCCTCCCTGGTACCTGGGTGGCACCTCTCCCCTGGCAGCATCAGATCTCAGCACCATTGCCCAGAACCCCCATCCCACCTAGCAAACCACCTTGCTGCTTCCCTGGGATCATCCTGGCAGCTGGGCCTGCACAGCAGGGCCTCTGCAACAGTTGCTTGCTGTGACTTGTCGATGGCTCCCTGGCAGGGTGAAGGGGCCGTCCCTCCTACCTAGAGCCAACGAGTGCCTCGAGCACTCCTGCTCCGCAGATACCACTGAGCAGCGCTCTGCCAGGGTTGGTACTGCCCTTCACAGTGATTGAGTTCTTGCCCCTCCCATGCCTCCCCTACCCCTTCCCCTCGCTCTCCCCTCTGTCCTGGGGAAAGCTTCTCTCCTCTCTCTGGCCAGTATCAAGGATACTGCTGCAGTGGTCACTAGGAGGGGCCATCCTGGACTTTGGAGGAACAACTCTGAGTCCAAACGTAATCACACTTACAATTCTTAGACCACGGATCCTAACTTATGATTGGAACACACGGTCCCTGCAACCCACAGTTGTTTCTTCCATCCCTTTCCTACTCAATTTCTGGCTTGGCTGCATGGTGAGCTCCTATTTATCCTTCCAGATCCAACTCCACAGAACCTTCCTTCTGATCTCTTCCAGATAGTCATTCCCTCCTCTACCAGGACACGTGGTCCATGGCTGGTATTTATTAACCTGTGTGGTTGCCTTTCTGCCCCTCTAGACTGAGGGGTAGGGATGGGAGGACATAACGTCTTATCTAGTTCTGCACTTGTGGCTCTCATCACCACACCAGGCAGGTAATGGATGTAAGACATGGTTGTCAAACATCACGGGCTACTTTGGCTTACTCTTTTATTTTAAATGGAAGTATAGCTGATTTGCAGAATCAACTGTCCTTGGCAGAAGCAGGGCTCCAGTGGAGGAGAGGAGAGGCCAGCCCCTGCTCCCCTCAGTTCACCAGGGAGGCGCTTCCTGCAGATGCTACTTAGGCTGCCCAGCCAGCCCGGATTGTCCCCCAGCCGCTCAATCACACAGATATTACTTATAAGGCCCATAGAGCACCTTGAAAGGAAAATCGTTGTTGTTATGATTTATTAATAACCACTGTTCCTGTCTTCAGCATTTCCTTGAATCAAGCCATGTAAATATTCCAGTTCTGTAAACATTTAAGCCAAGATTTCAACTCAAACAGCTCTGACCTTCTAAGGCTCCAGAACTGACGGGAGTTTCTGGCCCAGGACCAGGCCTGTGACCTGGGGAGGAGGAGGGTGCTCTTTGCCCTCCTCAAAGTCAAGTTCTTCGGCTCACAAGCACACCATCATTCATTCACTCGTTCATTCATCCATGCCTTCCAAGTCTGCGGAGCTCCTCCAGGTATGGGGCAGAACCCCAAGTTTGCGTTCCCCCAGAGCCCCAAGGCTGGCAGGAGAAATAACATGAAGAAGAGCCACACAGAGATGGAAGAGCCACAGGCCACGTGGACAGGCAAAGGCTGCAGACACTTAAATGAAGGTGCACCTTTCTGCTGTAGACATTTGCAGAGCCACCCAGAGGAGGAGCGCCTAGGCTGAGCCTTGAAGGATGACCAGAGTTTGGGCCCACCTCAGGGGAGGGGGCACTCCAATTTGCAAAGAAGGAACAGGAGTAGCATTTGCTACCTCTTGGCTCAGATCAACGAGTGTGCCGGGTTGATGCGGTCACCTATTCGCACTGACAAGCATCTCCTGAGAGGATGGACCACACTCCCAGTCTCTCCTTCCTCACCCCCCAGTCCCTGCCAACCCCTTGCATTTGGAGGTTTTGTCCTCTCCTGGAAAGTGCTCTGATGAAATCCGACAGTCTGGTTCTGATTCTCAGCCTCTGAGACACTTCGGTGCTCACACACACTGATTATTCTCTTCCTGAAGCTCTTCCTTCCGCCCCCACTGCAGAGCCCAACTGCCTGGTACACCCACGTCTCTTACCACCTGCCCAGCCCGTTCTGGTCTCAGTTCCTCCTGTTCTCCCCGAAAGTCCTGCTGTTGCCCAGGGCTGCCCCAGCTGCCCTCCATTCCATCATGAGTCCACGTCTTTATTTCTGCCCAGATCTTTCTCTGAAACTTCAGGCTCACGTTAAACCATCCCCATGGGGGTCCATAGGGATGGTTCATGGTCGCCTGTGCCCATGTTCAAATTCAATGTCTACTGACTACTCACATCACCCAAGCCTGCTCCCCACCCCCTGCTCACCAAGGATTCATGACTGGGACCGGCCAATCTTGACATCTTGGAGTTGTTTTGACAAACCCTCCCCATCAAGTCCCACGGCCAATTAGTGTGCAAATTCTGAAGATTCTCTCTTTGCACTCTTTCTTTTTTTTTTTTTTTTTTTTTTTTTGAGACACTCCACGGCATGTGGGATCTTCCCGGACCAGAGCACAAACCCGCGTCCCCTGCATCGGCAGGCGGACTCTCAACCACTGCGCCACCAGGGAAGCCCTGCACTCTTCTTTCTTTCCATTTCTGTTTTACTGAATCAATTCGAATTCTTATCATCCCTCGCCTGGACGCCTTCCTCTTGCTCCCTGCCCTCTGCTGGAGTCTCCAGAAGAGATACGCAGCTGCCGAGGAAATTTTTCTAAACGCAGATATAATCAGCTTTTACTCCTTTTCTCCACAGTAGTTAGGGCATTTATCAATTACGTGCAGAGTAAAATCCAACCCCAGCCTGGCCGTCACGATCGGTTCACGGGACAGCGCCACCTCTGCCTAACCACGCACCTCCCCGTCAGCCCAGGGCTAACGGCTGCCGAAGGTGCCTGCATACTACGCCTACCTGGGACCTTAGGAGATCCGGTCTCCAGGTTTGTTGAAAACGCCTACCTGGGACCTTAGGAGATCCGGTCTCCAGGTTTGTTGAAACACAACTTCCGGGGGAAGGACCTGGAATCTGGATGTTGAAGCAGCCCAGGTGATTCCAATAATCACTGCCCTGGGGTCTAGTCACACTGGACAACTCCCCAGTGTAATGCCCTTTTGCTCATCTTCACTGTCAAAGTCCTACTTTCCACTCAACATTTGGGTCCCGTTGCACCTCCTTCATGTAGCTCTCCAAGAGTCACTCCACTAAAATTAGTCTCTTTCTCTTCACTTCAATTTCACCTTTAGAATAGTGTGGATAACAGTCTGGTGTGTAGTACTGTTGTTTGGGCAGTGCATGTATCTACCTCTCCCCAAAACTGAGGGCCATGGAGAGCTAGGGGGTCCAACTCCCGCCTGGGAAAATCTGTGTGCATGAGTGTGTTTTTTCTAGTATGTAAGTATGTATGTGCATGAGTGTGTAAGAGTGTGTGCATGTGTGAGTGTGCATCCGTGTGTTTGCAAGCATATGCTTGTGAATGTGTGTGTGTGCATGCTGCAGTGTGCAAGAGTGTGTGCACACATGTGTCATTGTGAGTGTACAATGAGGGTATGTTTGTAAGAATGTCTGAGAGTGTGGGTGCATGCAAAGCTGTGAATGTGTATGAGTGTGAGTGTGTTTGCAAGCTTGTGAGGTGTGTGAGCGCATGCCTGTTTGGAGCAATCCTAAATTCAGAATCTGGGGTCTCGGTCCAGGCAGTCAGTTCTGAGCAAGCAGACCCTGAGCCCAGGGCCTGCAGACTCATCCAGGAGCCCTGGAGGCCTGAGATCCTTACTTGGAAGCCAGGCTGTTGGGAAACTGGGAAAGCTGACAGGACAAGCCAGGGGAGGAGAGACAGAGGGTAGAGGCTGGGGGTGAGTCTCTGGGAGGGTGTAGAGGAGGGGCCGCCCTGAGAGACATTTAGGAGGCGGGGCTGATGACTGATGGCATGGAGAGGGGGACAGGCCAGCAGTCAAGGAGGGGCAGCGAGATGGTGCACATGTTAGATTTTGCAGTCTCTCTGACATCCAAGAGGATGTGTCCAGGGGACATGCGACGCGGGGGACGGAGCCAGCTCAGGAAAGAGGTGCTGCAGGTCAGTGCCCAGCACATAGGAAGCACTCAGTCAGAATCTGCTGAATGACACTGCGCTAAAAACCTTCATGCATTGCTCATCTAATGCTTACAACAAGTGTTCTTCAGCAACAGGGGTCACACCATGCATAAGTGGCACAGCCTTGTCTGTGAATACAAATACTCCCTCCTTCAGGGCCTGCTCAGGTGGTGATGGGGGCTTAGCTTGGAACAGCCGCTGGGTGTTGGTAGACTCGGCCCTCATTGCATTAGCACTGGGCTGGCTTTCCTAGAAATGCTGGCCCAGGAGGGGTCAAAATGGGAGAAAGAAGGAACTCGATGGGTGGACAGGTGAGGGTAGGGTGGGTGGCAGTGGAAGGGACGGACGTGCCTAAGTGCCTGCAAGGGCCAGAGTTGGGGGTGGGAGCCCAGCAGCTGACATGAGTAATTTCACTTATTCCTCAGAATAATCCTGAGTTCTCAGATGTTCTGACTGAGACTCAGAGGAAGAAAGCTGAAGGTTACACAACAATGTTGTTATGTGGCGAAGCCAGGATTCAAAGCCCAGTCAGCGTTGGTCACCGAGGATGCTACAATCCTTCCCCAGCAAAACCGAGACTGAGCGGGGCCCTAAGTGCTTCAGCTCAGAGATGCCAGGAAGGGAGGAGAAAAGCAGCCTGCACAGAAAAGCACCCAAGTGTCCGCAAGGTGACAGAGGCTGCCAGGGATGACAGCAACAGTCACTCCAACTCAGAAGGTCAGAACCCTGGGTGGAGGAAATGGAATGCAAGGACCCAAAGGTTCATTCATTATCATAGAAGGACAAAGGCCTATGCAGGCAGCATCAAGGTGCAGGGCCAGCCCTGATTTTTTTTTTTTTTTTTTGGCCTCATTGTGTGGCTTGCAGGATCTTAGTTCCCCAACCAGGGACTGAACCCAGGCCGCAACAGTGAGAGCGCTGAGTCCTAACCACTGGACTGCCAGGGAACTCGCATGCCCTTTTCCTATCAAGGAAGTGTAAAAAATTATTTTTTAACATCTTTGTTGGAGTATAATTGCTTTACAGTGTTGTGTTAGTTACTGCTGTATAACAAAGTGAATCAGCTATATGCATACGTATAACCCCATATCCCATCCTTCTTGCGTCTCCCTCCCACCCTCCTTATCCCACCCCTCTAGGTGGTCACAAAGCACGGAGCTGCTCTCCCTGTGCTACACAGCTGCTTCCCACTAGCTATCTAGTTTACATTCGGTAGTGTATATAAGCATTTCTTTTTTTTTTTTTTGCTTCTGTAATTATAGTTGCATTTATTTTTACGGCTGAGTAATATTCCATTGTATATATGTGCCACATTTTCTTTATCCATTCATCTGTCAATGGACACTTAGGTTGCTTCCATGTCCTGGCTATTTCATCATTAGTGTATAGGAATGCAAGAGATTTCTGTGCATTAATTTTGTATCCTGCTACTCTACCAAATTCATTGATTAGCTCTAGTAGTTTTCTGATAGAATCTTTAGATTCTCTATGCGTAGTATCATGTCATCTGCAAACAGTGACAGTTTTACTTCTTCTTTTGGATTTAGATTCCTTTCATTTCTTTTTCTTCTCTGATTGGGAAGTGTAAATCTTTTGTTTGTCAGAGTTGAAGAAATTAAAGAAGTGAATGTACAGAATGTACAGAAGAGGAAATTAAAGAAGTGAATGTACAGAATGTACAGAAGAGGAAATACAAACAGCCAATAAAGATTAGTAGTGATGCTGGATTTCAGTAGTAATCAGGGGGAAGTACAAATTATAGCTATTTTATGATGCAGTACTGTGTACCCTTTAGGCAGGTACATTTTTAAAATTCAGTAATATCGTGTGTTGTGAGTTATTGTAAGCTACTTTATAGAAGGCAATTGGGCTGTGTTTATTAAAATTGAAAACATGCCCACTCTATAACCCAGCAAATTCTGTGTCTTACCTCTTTCCTGAAAAAAGAACCACAAGTGCCTAGGTAGTCACACCCAAGGATGCCCTTGGAGCACACTGAGTGATCCCTAATAATGGAAAAACCCAAATGCCCAACAATAGGAAAATAGCCAAATAAACTATGCTGTGTTCACATTACAGGATGCACAACAGAAGTTAAAAAGAAGGAAATGAATGTCTATGAGCGAACACGGTTAGCTCCCCTCTTCAACAAACACCTCAGAAGAGGTGTCTTCACTCTTTCCAATTCCTCTCCGATTCTCCTTTTTTATTGTAGTAAAATACACTTAACATAAAGTTGACCATTTTAACCATTTTTAAGTGTACGGTTTACTGTGGCTTTAAGTACATTCACATTGCTATGTAACCATCACCATCATTCATTTCTAGAATTTTTTCATCATCCCTAACTGCTTCCTGTTCTCTTTTGATCCCACCCAGTCAGCCTTCCCCGACCTCTGTACCACCAAAACTGCTCTTATCAAGGCCACCAGTAACCCTCACGTTGCTTAATCCAAGGTCAAGTTAGCCCATCCATTCCTTACCCTTACACCACTTGACCCCAGTTGGTCCTTCCCGCCTCTGTGACCATTTCTACCCTTGGCTTCCAAGACCACTCTCTCCTGCCTCTCCCCTTCTTCACTGGCTACCACTCTCAGTCTCATCATCCCCACCTCTTAAAGTCCAGCACCAGGGGCTAGTCCTTGGACTCTATTTCTGTCCACATTCACTGTCTCAGTGATCTCCTTCCATCTCATGGATTAAAACACCATCGATGTGTGGAAGGCACCTGTGCAGAGCTCAGCCCTGAACCCCAGACCCAGGCAGCCATCACACCATCCACCTCCAGCATCTCATGGCAAAGCTCAACTCCTGGTCCTTCCCCACCCCCAAACCTACTCCTCTCATGGTTTCCCCATCTCAGTCAATGGAAACACTATCAGACATGCCTATTCCCAGCCACCATCATTTCTCACTTGAGTTACTGCTACAGCCTCTTCTCCAGTCTGCCATCTGCCATCCCCCCACTGCAGTTTCTTAACAGGGCAGCCAGAGACAGTTTTTAAAGATGGGAGTTAGACCATGTTACTTCCCTATGAAAACCCTGCAGGACTCCCCCTCTCACTCAGAGTAAAAGTAGGAGCCATCACTACAGCCTACAAGGGTCCTTGGGACCTGGCCATGTGGCCTCTCGGACCTCCTTGCACTTCCCTGCTCTTGGCCACACTGGCCTCTGCTGTTCCTCAAACAGGCCAGTCATGCACCGGCCTCCTGGCTCTGCACCTGCCATCCCTGGCCCCATAGGAAGCCTCTCAGCCTCTTTGTTCTTTATTCAAATGCCATTTTCTCAGTGAGGACTTCCTGACCACCCTTAAGAAGACGTATCCCCAACCTTTCCATCTCCCTTTTTCTGCTTTAATATTTACTTAAGTTCTATTATAGCGGTGGAAGAGAGCAAATAGCAGAAAAATACACAAATTATGAAACTATACAAAAAGGGAAGAAAAACACAACCCCTTAAACAAAAGGTATTCACAAGGTATATTCAGTGGGTACATGCATTTGCATAGAAGGAACATGTCACACCTGTAACAGTGACTTTGGTCATGAAGGGGAGGATGGGGCTGTAGTATTGTGGTTTTATACATGCATTGCTTACATAAATTAAAATAAAAACTTTAAAAGAGACAGCTCTTTTGGAATGGAGCTAAATCCCCTCAGGAGATCTAAAATAGCAATTAAAATATCACAAGTTTGATAAATGTTTATGCGTATTTATCTGCAACAAGCACTGCGCTGGGCTGTGGACCACAACACAAAGAGATGCCTAGCCTCTGCCTACTCGGAGCATCCAGGCTGAACACATGACGCTTCATGGAAGCATGGCCAGGCCCACCTGTGGACCTTCTGTGGGATCAGGTCAGGGGCCCCCTCTCTATAGGTGAGCCCCTCCACTGGGCCTGGGTCTACTCCAGCCTGTCTGCTTCACCCCATCTCGCACGAGGAGGGGCTCAGCAAGGGTGTGCAGGTCATTCACTCCCCCAGTGTTTCAACGAGAATACCTGGCAGCTGCTGCGTCTTAGAAATGGCTGAGAACACATTAAAGATACCTTACACAGTGGAACGTGTCAAGAGCTCTGCCCAAATTCCCTTGATTCCTTTTTCCTGTCTTTATGCGCCCTTACTTCCAACAGCTTACCCCGGGTGGTTTTTCAGGGCTGCTGGCCCGTTTTGAAGTCTGTCCTTGGGTTATTGGAGCCATTCTGAGCAGGCAGTGGGAGAACTGGAAGTGCCCAGGAATTCACATCCCTCCCTCGCCCCACAGCCCTTGGCCAAAGACTCATGCATATGGGATCCTGAAAGCCCCTGCAGCCTTGTTTCTAGTTGGACACCGCTTGGAGGGATAAAGAGGTGCAATTCACGTTCAGAGTTTCCCTGGGGCTCAGGCTGAGACCCCTCCTTTACTGGCTTTGCACCCCAGCTTGGCTCTCCCCGTCCCGGTGCTGCTCCCCCGCTGCCACCCCTCACTGGTGTCCCTTGGGAGCACCTGCTTACAAAATTACCACATACACTGCTCATCTCAGGGTCTATTCAGGAGATCCACACCTAGCACCCCTGATCGCTTTCAGGGCCTTATGACCACGCTGTGGCAGCACTGGCCTTGGCAGCTGCTGGGGCATTGGCACGCAGTTTTTCCATCTGTAGCTCTGTTAGTGCAGCCCCGAGAGCGTGGAGGAGTGGCCGCACTTGAACTGAAACACAACTGATTTATAAAATCAATGAGATTTTAAAGCCGGGCTGGGGAAAGAGCAAGATGGCTCTCAGAGCTGAACTGATTTAAAGGAGAAGTATTGAGGCAGAAAGATTAATGGAGAAGAGAGAGGTGAGGTACTGGAAGGGGCACTCTGCAGGGGGCCGGACGAGCCGGTTTCATGAAGTTAATGCAATTTGCAGCTAAGGGCAAGGGGGCCTCGCCAGGTTCCTGTGCTGTCCTGGGGGCACTGCATGAGCCTCAGATGATTTATTACAGGATGGTTCCTGAGTGCCCCCTACCTTTAAAAATTTTGTTTAGTTACTTAGCTTCTTTCTGGGCTCCACTTGGTCATCTGTTCTTTGCTAAGTCCCCCATCTGAGGGGTCTAGAGAATCAGCCAGGCGCTCCTAATGGGTCTCAATTAGGGGCCTGAAAGGTGAAGGACAAAGGGGAAACCTACCACCCCCCTTAAGTAAAAAGTATTAATTTTAATATAACTCTGAGGGAGTCTAGAAAGTTTGGATTTTTTCCAAAATGATTATTTTAATGCTTTCAAAACATCAACATAAAAGATCACTTTCTTTACCATTATTTTTATTGGCTCTTCCTGGGTCTGTTTCCTGACTCAGCTGGTGCTGGTCTTCAGCGAGGGGGTGCAGGAGGCAGGGCAACCCCCAAACTGCTTGACCTGCACTTCCATGCAGTGTGAACCCCCAGGTTCAACTGGATCCAGTATTCTTTTATCCATTCATGGGGCTTATAGGGCCTCCTGGGTGTCCACCCTGTGCAAGCCACTGGGGTATGGAAATGAAAGGCACGTGCCTGCCATGGTACAAGTAAAGGGAGAACAGAGACATCCAAATACAAGAGTCTGTCATCTCGGCACATATAAGGGGAAATGAGAGCGTGAAGGCAGCAGCAAGGAAGTCAGGCTGGGAGGTTGGGAGGCCAGAAGCGAGGCTGAAGCTGGATGAAAGAATGGAGTAAGCTGTTAAAAGGGATCAGGTTATGCCACCCCCAAATATGCCACTTTGGTATATTGATTATTTTGAGCTGAAGGCAACTGAGAAACAGCACAAAGGAAGAGCTATTTTCCCTCTCCCTTTCTGCTCAAAAGCAGGGCATAAATTTCCCTTTGTAAAGGTGCCTTGCAACTCCTGTACCAGGAAAAGGAGAATGAGACTCTTATCATCAGGAGACGACTTGAGTCTGCATAATGAACCTTACTAAACAACCCTTATCTGCCATACTTTTCCTCGTCACCTTCCCACAGTTTACTGACCCTGGGTTTAACTGTCTCTTTTCTATAAAGCACCTGCCCATACACTTAAAACTATCAATAAAATTTATATGTCTTTCTCCTGTTAATCTTTTAGCAATTTAATCAGCAGCACTCAGGTGCAGAACTTAAGAGGGTAGAGGAAAAGTTTTTCCTCCCCTACACTATGGAAGGCTGGGAGGGAGAAAGGGTGTGCCCAGCAGACGGAACAGGAAGACATGCAGGATGAGAGAGCATGGGGTTAAACCCAGAAAGTCTGGCTCCCAGGCTCTTAACCCTGACTCTCACAGGACCCATGTCCCTGCCCTAGAACAGACCAAACCCTAACCCCTTCCTACCAAGACTAATGAAAAACCCCTTTCTTTGAGAAGGACAAGCCTGATCGACATCACCTAACCTCTATCCACAGGCTGGACCTCCAACCATCCTGCCATGGTGGGATCCCTCTTGCTGCATCTCCTTCAAAGAGGCTATGCTTTAGCCATCATCGACATGGGTATGAAGTCGGGAAGATGAGACGGCCTCGGTGAGCCTGTGTGCAGTCAGGTCTCCAGCTTCACTTCCCACTCATACCACACACCCCACTCTTTCCAGATCAACGACTGGTCCCCACAAAGGCCATTTTGTGCCAGGCAGCTGCACCTCTGTGCTTGCCCACCTGATGAGCCCTGACACTCTTGAAGTGTTGGTGCAGCCTTTTCCTACTATGTGAAGACTCCTCTAGCAGGTTCCCAAAGCAGGGGCTTGACTACCATCCATCATGCCACCCCATAGATGGCACACACTTCTGGCCGGACACGTGCCTCTCAAATCTCTGTGTTGATCTGTGAGCTTCTCGTGGCCAGAGAGGGTGCCCTCCTCATGCTTGATTCCTGGAACGTAGCAGAGAGCCTCTCAAATGCTTGCTGAATGAATGAGTGGATGTAAGACAGGAATCCTCAAGTTCAAAGAAGATGGGAAAGATCAAATCCAAGAGACCTTGTGCCTCTACAGATGATCTTCCTGGGCTGGAAGAAATCTGCCAGCAGGATTTCTCCTACCCATGGCCTGCTTCCACATGATGAAAGGTTTAAGGGCACAAGATCACTGATTCCACTCCTGTAATCAGAGGAGCGCAAGCAGGAGCAGGAAACATGGAATGTAGTTTTCCTACTTTTCCTAGTTTGGTGGTGGGAGTGGAGAGGCCAACTGAGGTCATGGAAAGGGCACAGGATTTGGAGGCTCTTTAGCCTCTTGGAGCCCCAGGTTTCCACATAAAATGAGAGCAAAATACAAATCTTATCCACTTCCTAGACCATGGTGAGGAAGAAATGAATGACACTTTGAAAGTGCTTTGTAAACAGAGAAGCACTGAAAGGATGAACGATGGTGAGTACTGTTTCTCTTTGCTGCAGGCTGAGGCCTTGGGAGGCCTCTATTCCCTCTATTGGACCTCGTCTGGGAGCAGCTGCCCCTAGGTTTGCTGCCTCTGCTCCTGCTCAGATTAGCAAGCCATTCACCAGGAGCCAGGGATCAGTGAAGTCGATGTAATTCAATATTGATTATAAATTTCATTTCTGCCTGCCTACGGGTCATTAGCTTAGATCAATACATTCTCCACCCTTGGTTAGGTAATCATGGAGGCTGTTGATGATTTCAGCAGTCAGGCAGGTCCCTGGCTGCCTTGGTTGGGGCAGCCCAAGGCAGCTCTCCCGGCCTAGGTCTAACCCAGTTCAGGCCTGTCTTGCAAATAAATCATTTATTCCTGTCTGCAGACATGAAGGTCATGGCCAAATCTTCAATTCTCTGGGGCCGAAAGTCCAGCCTGGAGTTCTTGGAGCCCAGCATCTGGAAGTGCCTTATATCCTGAGTGTCTAAGAGTGCTGGGTTATGGACTCTGGGTATCTCCCATGGAAGAACTCAGTTTTCCCATCAGCTGGTATCTGGGAGGAGAGGCAGGAGGAGGGAGGAGGCCTGGGTTCACTGGACACAAACTTCCACCTTCATCTCCTAGCACAAGAGCCTCGGTGGCAGCAGATGGACTGGTAGTCTGGGGCTGGGGTGTGTCCAGAAGCAGGGGAACCTGCCTGGCAGTGGCTGAATGCTCTCAGTAGATGTGCTCTGACAACGGTCCTGCTGTCCCCTCACACCCTCTTCAGATGGCAGATAGGAAACACCATCAATCCCACAGCATTTACTGAACATCTATCTCTTTTCTCCCTGCCCTCAGGGTCACTCTCTGTAGACCCACTGCCCACAGTGCAGCCAGCACCATTGTCTAACGCTCTGTCCAGACACATCACTCCCCTGTTGAGAGCCCTACCTGGATGTGGGATGGGTCTGTTCTCCCTGCCGCATCACCTGGTCCCTTCACTGCCTTCCTGCATAGCAGGCTCACAGTTGGCCAAGTGCATGTGCCTCTGGATCTAAATTCTTCAGAGAATTTAGATTCTCTCTGTATCTCGGGCAAAGCAGATGTCATATCACCTAATTAGGTTACTGGCCCTTTGCTGTCCCACTCTCAGGGCCCTAGAGGTGGTCTGTCTTAGGGAGCCCTCAGAGCACCTGACAAGCCTGGGCAGGGGCAGCATGGGATGACCATGGGCATATTTGGGAAGGCCACACTATTCAGAACCAAGCAATCAGAGGAGGCCTATGAATCCCATGGTCACCCCTTAAGAGCAGAAACTCCCCTCTGAACAATCTTCCAGTGTGAACTGGTATGAGGTCAGGTGACCTCCAGTCTATCACTTCTTGACCACACCTCACATAGCCCTGCAAGCTTTAGGGTGAGACCTGGCAGGCTCCTGCTCTCCCACCCCCTCCCTTCCCCAGCCCCCAGAGGCAGCCACTTCAGTTGGCTCCTTTGGTATTTACCTCCACATTTCTTTTTTTTTTTTTTTTAATTGCAGTGGCTTCTCTTGTTGTGGAGCACGGGCTCTAGGTGCACAGGCTTCAGTAGTTGCAGCACGGGGGCTTAGTAGTTGTGACGCGTGGGCTCTAGAGTGCTCGGGCTTTAGTAGTTGTGGCACACGGGCATAGCTGTCCCACAGCATGTGGGATCTTCCCGGACCAGGGCTCAAACCTGTGTCCCCTGCATTGGCAGGTGGATTCTTAACCACCGGTCCACCAGGGAAGTCCCTACCTCCACATTTCCAAATAGTGTTTATTTATCGCTATTTCTTTCTTTCACTTTTTCTTGATTACCCTCATCTAGTTAATTAACACATGCATCAACTCACATATTTATCTTTTTTGTGTGTGCGAGAACATTTAAGTTCTACTCTCTTAGCACATTTCAATGATACAATACAGGGTTATCAACTATAGTTACCATGTTATACATTAGATCCTCAGATCTTATTCATCTTATAATTGAAAGTTTGTACCCTTTTACCAATTTCTCCCTATTTCCCCCACCTCCCAGCCCCGGCAACCACTTTCTACTTTTTGTTTCTGTAAGTTTGCTTTTTCTGTTTTTGTTATTAGATTCTACATATAAGTAATACCATGCAGTATTTGTCTTGTGTGTGGCTTATTTCACTTAGCATAGTGTCCTCAAGGTCCATCCATGTTGTCACAAGTGGCAGGATTTCCTTCTTCCTCGTGGCTGGAAACTATTAATATATATATATGTTTTTATATATAACATTTTCTTTATCCATTCATCAGTTGATTGACACTTAGGTTGTTTCCATGTCTTGGCTATTGTGGATAATGCTGCAATAAACAAGGGAGTACAGATATCTCTTGAGATCCTGTTTTCATTTCTTTTCAATATATACCCAGAAGTGGAATCGCTGGGTCATATGGTAATTCTATTTTTAATTTTTTGAGGAACCACCATACTGTTTTTCATAGTGACTGCACGAATTTACAGTATACAAGAGCTCCCTTTTCTCCACATCCTTGCCAATATTTGATATCTCTTGTCTTTTCGACAGTAGCCATTCCAACAGTTATGAGGTGATATCTCAATCTGGATTTTGATTTGCATTTCCCTGATGATCAGTGACACATTTTCATGTACCTCTTGGCCATTTGTGTATCTTCTTTTGCAAAAATGTCTATTCAGTTCTTCTGCCCATTTTTTAATCTGTTTCTTTTTCGCTATTGAGTTGTATGAGTTCTTTGTATATTTTGGATATTAACCCCTTATCGGATATATGATTTGGAGATATTTTCTCCCATTCTGTTTCTTTTAATTTTGTTAGTGGTTCCCTTTGCTATACAGAAGCTTTTTAGTTTGATGTAGTCCCACTTGTTTATTTCTATTTTCCTTTCCTTCGTTTTTTGTGTCTAATCCAAAAAATGATTGCCACCACTGATGTCAAAGAGACTACCCCATATGTTTTCTTCTAGGAGTTTTGTGGTTCCAGGTCTTATGTTCAAGTCTTTAGTCCATTTTGAGTTGATTTTTGTGTATGGTGAAAGAGGGGTCCAGTTTCATTCTTTTGCTTGTGACTGTCCAGCTTTCCCAACACCATTTTTTGAAGAGACTGTCCTTTCCATATACCATCCGTTGTATATTGCTGGCTCCTTTGCTGTAAATTAATTGACTACATATACATAGGTTTATTTCTGGGCTCTCTATTTTGCTCCATTAATTTATGGTCTGTTTTTATGCTGAATCACTTCTTGATTTTTTCCATTTTAAATGTTACCTATTGACCTCTAACTATGGAAGATGAGGATTTTATTTATTTCACTCTCCTGTCCCCATCACACATAAGCACCCACTCCATCCTCCCAGTGTACTTTTAGTTGGATCAATATGCAGAATTTGCATTGTTAGTACTACGTAATTGCTAGTCCCAGTTGAGCTATGCAGTATACTGTAATATTTTGTGCACCACTTTTTGTTTTCCCTGGAGTTCATAATTGGCTTGCCTTTTAATTTCCTTAGTGTTCTACTATGTATCAATAATTCAACCTTAAATATTCCAACAGTTCTTCAAATCTAATTTTCATGTATTCACAGGCAGTGGGCATCTTCTTAAAAATCACACTGCATTTTATTACTCAAAGAATTTATAGCTCTCCTGGAGACATGCAGGGCCACCTGCAGTGGTGTTTGGACAGTGTGAATCCCTGTGTAGGGTTAGGGAGAGGGCATAAGCCTCAGCACCGGATAGACGTGAATATGAATTCCACCACTTGTTGGCAGGGTACCCACAATTCTCCTTCCACATCTGTTGAAATGGGAATAATGATACCTCATCATAGTGTAGTCATGAGAATTAAATAAGTACAATGGAAATGTCTGGAGCACGGAGGGCACACAATAAATGTTGGTTTGCTTACTTGTGAGAAAATCAAGAAAAATAAGGCCAGTGAAAGTACTTCATCTCACTCATAGAGCTTTCTCTCTGTATCCCCAAAGTATTGACCAGGCTCTGCACATTCATCAGGGCTTCTAAGACACTGATACTCCTTTGAAGGAAAATAGCTCAAGCTACTGGAGATTTGCTCATCAGGCTAATGACCTCCTTTAAAAGAAGGAGCCTCCTTAATCGCAACATCAATTTTATTTTGAAATATTCTAAACAAAGGCAGAAACTCTATAAGAAAATATTGATAGATTGATGGCATTAAAAATTAAAAACTTATATACATCTGGGGGAAAAAAGCCCTTGATATAAAAGTAAAGGGCAAGCCACAAATTGGGAAAATATTTGCAACATATAAATCAATCAAGGGAGGGCTGACTTTCCTAAGGACCTGGACCAGTTAGGTCCAGAGACAGTGCTTCAGCCTTCCAGGCTAATGCTTCCTCTGCTCACTCATTCATTCATTCATACATTCATTCATTCAACATAAATGTATTGAGTACCTACCAGACGCCTGGCTTTGGGGTATAATGATATTCAAAAACAGAAATGGCCCCTGCTCTCCTGGAGCGCACAGTCTAGTGGGGTGACAGTTATTCACCAAACAGTCACACTCAGGAGTGTACAACTACAACCCAAGGTAAGTGCTACAAAGGAAAGGAGAGCACGGAGCAGAGGACCCAGTTTAGACTGGGGTGTGTGGGAGCACTTCCTTGGCTGGCGACACTTGAACTGAGAACTGGAGGGTGAATAGGAGTTAAGGTGTGTGTGTGTGTGTGTGAGAGAGAGAGAGAGAGAGACAGACAGACAGACAGACAGACAGACAGAAGGAGGCATTCCAGCTGGGGAAACAGGGTGCCAAAGCCCTGTGGTAGGAGGCCCATGGAACAGTTGAGGAATGGGAAGAAGGCCAGTGTGGCTGGAGCTTGGAGAGTGAGAGGAGGCTGGAGGTTTGGCCAGTGGCTAGACTGTAAGAGGGGCCTTACGGGCCATGGTAAGGACTTAGGATTTTAACCCAAAGAGCGATGGGGAAGCCAACCAAAGGATTCCAAGCTGGGGCTGGAGGAGGAGGCCAGAGGTGGGTACAGGCTGGATTTACATTTGAAAAGATGGCTCTGGCTTTGGAATGGAGAATGGATGGGAGCGGGTGGGGTGAGGCAGAATGTTATTGCCACAGGTTAGAAATGATGATGGCTGGGATGATAACATGAGATTGAGTGAGACAGGCAGAGTCAAGAGCTCTTTGGGAGGTAAAACAACACAGCTGCCTTCCATACCTTATCCTTGTGGAACAGGGCAAGACCAAATCAATAAACCTTTATTTTGGGCAGTGCTAACGGGCACAGAGGAGGCCTCAATCAAGATTGGGGGACTACACAAATCTTTGAAGAAGCAGACCCTGGGTCAGTGGATTTCAGGAAAGAGAGCAATCCTAGCAGGCTGGGGTAGCGTCAGGGTCAAGTATTTTGGGGCTTTGTTCTGACTATGGCCTGGACAGATGGGGATGAACCCAGTACCCCTCACAGATTCTGGCATGAGCTTACGGCTTGGGGCTCCGCTGCCTTTCCTCACCCTGCATAACTACCCACGTTGCTCCCACAACAGAGGGTGCCAGTCTTATGTTTTTATTTTCTATCTTAAAAGATAAATTGCAATTTTTACAGTGTCACAGAGCATATGCACTTGTGACTTGCTCCCCTGTGCGATAAATTCATGGAGTTTTAGTAAATTCATCTGATTTTTCTTCTGGGAAAACTGGCAGGGGTGGGGTGACCTGTCTCTTCCATTCCCACTCTGGAAATACGGCAAAAATTCTCAGTGGAGTTAGAGCTTGCCAGGCGTGGCATCAGGAAAGGCTCCCTGGACAGGACCCTGGGAGTCAGGCAGGAGCTGAGTGGGGCAGAGTCAACCACACCTGGGTCCAAATGGCCTGGTCTGGCTTCCACAGGCCATGACGAGCTAGGGTGAGTCTGAACTGGTCCTAAGCAGGCAGTAGCAAGCTAGAATCACAGTATCAATGGCTAGTGTGAGCTGGTATGAACCAATGTGGACCACTTTCTCAAATCAGTCTACATTGTGTGATGCACGTAAAAGCAAGCACACTGTTTGAATTTACTGGCCTGTTTTGAGACATTTCCAGCTGGTTTGGGTGCCTCCCTACTTTTTTGAATTATTATTGTCCTCTTCTGTGTGTGTGTGTGTGTGTGTGTGTGTGTGTGTGTGTGTGTGTGTGTGTGTGTGTGGTACGTGTGTGTGTACAACACCTGCCTCATCTGCCTCTAACTACTTCTTGGAAGTTGAGCTCAGATTATTGACCAAACTTAGTTTTATATGCAGGTAAGTGACAGTAGGGTTTCTCCTGGGAGGTTCTCGATCTTGACATCTCCCCCTCCACAGGACAGCTTTAGGATGATGGCAGCCTTTGCCAGCTGTCTCAGGGCTGGCCTGGATGGGGACCTTCCAGGGAGTTAACAGCCAACATGACCCTGGGGAAGAGTCCTTGGGAAACCCCTATCTGCAGAGCTTCAAAGGCTTCTGAGCCAGCTGACAGGGGCTGGTTTTATTAACTGTTCCAGAAAGTGACCCTAGGTCTTTTTCACTCAACCCACTATACCCAGGTGGTGGTGTAATCTGGAAGTATGTCTGGAATATGTATCGTCTGGAGCAGTTTGGACAAGGCAGTGTGTGGATACCAGGGTCTGTGATCTGTATCCTATAGACAGGCTGGGTTTATGACACGCAGTTTGCCCAACTCCTAAAATGTGCAGCGGGGGATAAATTTTGAGGAAAGGTCTTCCTTCTACCTGAGCAGAGCCCAATTTCTTAGAGGCATTCACATATAATTTTGGCCTGTATTCCTACAGAAATGTCCCTGCGTCATCGGACTCCTGACCTGGTCTCCAGCCCCAGCCTCCTGGCCCTGTGTGCCCCTCCCCTCCCACAGCATCACCACATGCCAATTGCTGTCTGAAATGTGGCCTCCTCCCTCCACCACCCTTTGCCTACGTAGCCCCACCATTCTTCAGCTCACAATGCAAGCACCACTTGCTTCCTCTGGAAGCTTCATTTGTAGTATATGTTCTTATGCTCTTAGAATACTCCTCGTCATGGTTTATGGTCATGTATTTTTATGGGTAAATGATTATCTTATAAATATCTGATATATAGCACCATAAACTTTATCTTTTAACATATCCTACAAGATAATATCATCTACTAGAGGGGTTCTCAACCTTAGCACTATTAACCTTTGGGGCTGGAGAATTCTTTGTTGTGGGGACTGTCCTCTGCATTACAGGCTGCTTAGCATCCCAGCCTATATCCACTAGATGCCAGTAGCACTCCTTAGTTGGAACAACCAAAACGTCTCCAGACATCGACAAATGTCCCCCAAGGGGCAAAACAGCTCCTGGTTGAAAACCACTGACCCAGAACAAATGTTTTTAAGAAGTTTGACATTTCAAAGGCAGGCTTCCTGAGACCCCTCTGCAAAGCACTGGTTTCTTTCTGACCAGCCCCATCCAACAGAAAGATAATGTGAGCCACGTATGTAATAATAAATGTTCTAGTAGCTGCATTAGAAGCAAGTAAAAGAAAAAACAGGTGAAATGAATTCTAATCCGTATTTTATTTAACCCAATATATCCAAAGTATTGTCACTTCAGCAGGTGACCAATGTAAAATAATCATTGAGATATTTTACATTCTTTTTTTCAAGTCATCAAAATCTAGTGTGTATTTTTCTCAGTTTGGATTAATCACACGTCGGGTGCTTGCTCAACAGCCAAGTGTGGCCAGCAATTTAGACAGGAGTGGGAGAGGAGACCCAAGCTCTCTTAGAGAGCCTGGCCCAGCCCACCCCTTGCATCGTCACCAGCTGTACTGCTACCCCTGAGCAGAGCCATGCACAGTCAGTCCTCCTTTGCCCACTGGGGCCCACAGGTGACAGCCCATTCCGAGCACCCCATGGAGGGGTTCTGACTACACTCTAGAGGGCCAGCCTGCCCAGGAAAGTCATCCAAATGCCTGCAGCGTGCTAATGAGATGGGTGTGTGCCCGTGAGCTCACAAGAGCCTGGAGGGTTCCTGCCTCAAATACACAAATACTTGGGTGAGGCAAGCACTGTTTCCAAGCTCCCCAGGCAGAAGCTCCACCCACCTCCAAACCACCCTCCTCGTGCTCCTTGCTCACAAGGGAGGCTCAGCCCTCCACAAACACCGGCCACATGGAAGGACACATTCTATTTTCTTAAAACACAGATGTTCTCGTCTAAAATGACACTTGCACTGGCCAAGAAGTTGCTGTCCAGGGAGATGCTGTCCGTAGCCCCAAGACTCGTCCTGAGGCCCCAGGCCATTCTGCAGGGCCGCAGCCTGGTTGGGGCGCTAGCCCAGGGCTGCAGGATCACCCCTGCAAGGCTCTCCCGACTCGCATCTCTTACTTATCTCTAGACACTCCCAACACCCACAACTCCAGGCCCTTCTGCCTCCTGGGAGTTCTCCCGGGGGGAGCCCCTGCCTGCCTGAGGGGTTGCTTCCTGCAGCCCGGCTGTGGCGGCCCCTGCAGGCTCTGCAGAGCAGCCTCCCAGGTAGCCAAAATGAAGACCTTCACTGGGACCTGGCTGTCTGGAGAAGCCAGGGCATTGCCCTTCCTAGTGAGGGCTACTTTTGTCTTGGCAGCTAGGGCAAATCTTGAGCATTCAGCATTTCCCTTTTAGTAGAAAACTAAAGTTTTACCAGAGTTGTCACCCGGTCACTTTGGGCAAGCCAGGGACTCTGTAAAACATGGCATGCGGGGTGAAGCCTGCACACCCACTGGGGCAATAAGCTGGCCATCGCCCTTTGGCAGTCTCAGGAGTGACCCCCACAGACCCCAGGAGCGTCACTAGAGAGGGCTGTCAGTCATCCAGATGCCTCCAGAACGCCTGCCCCATCTGACCCCAGCGTGGCAGCCAGCTGAGTATCCACGCCCTGACCAACAGACGCACGCACACTGTGTCCTGATCCGCCTCAGGAAGTTGGACTTACCCCTCCTGGCTTGCCTGATCTTTGGGCTCAGCATGTTCCTGCCGCCTCCTGGACGGAATCGCTGAGCCGATCATGCTGTCATCCACTTCCCTTTTCTCTTCCTCTGGCCCAGTTGCCCCTCATGCCCCGCTCGGGCCCCCATGGCCGCTGGCGTCACCAGCGAGGCTCCCTCGGCTGCCTTTCCTGGCTCCGGACCGACGGCTTGCCTTGGACTATGTAAACCTCAATGCATTATTTATCCACCTCAGAATTAATTCCCACCCAAGCGAACCATTAAGAGGCTCAGTAACCGTTGCTGATCAATCACCGGTCCAGGGCGGGAAGGCCCGACTGTCCCTCCGCCTGGCCGGGGCGCACGCGGCACAGCCCATCCCAGAGCGGAGCTGGCGGCCGGTCGGGGCGGAGGCGAGAGGAGGGCGGGGCGGGAGGAGCTGGGCGGAGCGCGCGGTCCCAGCTGGTCCGATGGTCCCAGAGGGCGGGCGGGCTCGGAGCTCGGATCCGCCCTCTGCGCGGGGAGGGCCTGTCGGGGATGCGCGCCACTGGCTGGAGCCACCAAGAGGCCGCAGGAAATGCAGGGCATCTGCCCTGCCAAGGCCTGGGGGTTGGGCAGCGGGTGGCCGAGGTCCGGGGGGGCCAAGGATCCCTCCAGGGTCCGTCCACTGGGGACCTGCTCTGCCTGATGTTTCCTGCCAGGAGGGCCCAGGAGGCCGTCTATGACAGTTCCAACTGTGGAGAGGCATGTGTGTCTTAGAAGGAGCGTGCAGCTTTGGCACATTCAGAGCCTCAGGGGACTGGTCCAGCAAAGCGGGTTAGGGATGAAGCACTTAGTTCAGGGCCTGCACATAGTAAGTAGGATCTCCGAAACTCTTCACTGGGTAGTGAAATCTCTGCTAACTGCCATGTTTCTGTTTAATACTAGTACACTTCTAAAGAGTGTACGGCGGGGACTTCTGGGAGGTTCAGACTCAAGATCCTAAAAATTGCCCAAGAAATGCAATCACAGTAACCGTTCTCATTTATTAGGTGCCTGCTATGTGTCCTTGAGGTTGGTGCTTTATATTCAGTATCTCATTCAATTCTCAAATTCCCTGAGGCGGGGAAGCCTTTATCATGGCTTTTCAGATGAAGAAAATAAGGCACAGAAATGTTAAATATCTTGCCCAGAGTCACACAATCCTGTCAGGGCTGGGACCTGAACCCAGGCTGTCGCTACATCTTATGCTTCTCTGTGATGCCAGTCTAAGTACCCCGATTCCAACCACTTCCTGTGAACGTTCCCGGCTTGAGAGCCCTCAATGAACTTGCTAGATGGTGAGGACCAGACTTTGTGCCCCTGAAATCACCCCACGTGCCCTGTTAGGCATTTGCGCCTGGGGCTGGGTTCTTTGGGCCTGGGTACTGTGTGATCCTCTTAATAGGTGGAATATGAGGGATTTGAACAGGGACCTCCCTGCTTTGAACGGCCATGCTCCCATCCTAATCCTCATAGTGCCGCTATGTCCGCTGGTCCCCAAATGGCGGATTGATGTGTAATCAACTCTAGTAGCTGGAAGGGAAGTGGGTCCAGAGCCTGAGGGGTCCACTGCAGCTGTCCGTGGACAGGATCTGGACTGTGGAGAGGAGGGGAGGATGGGAGAGGTTAAGGACTCACCAGGATGTGGTAGGTCAAATCGCCAGGGTGAAGGGAGAGAGCAGAATCCCTGGAGACAAAGCTGTCTTACTTAGCATCCAGTCACTTACTCCGGCCCTCAGCTACTCCTCAGAAGGGATGAGTAAGTATAAGTAAGTTTGCTGTAACATTCAAGGCCTTTTATGGTGCTGGCCATGGTTTCCTCTGTGACCTCTCTTGCTAATGCTACACACAACCGTATGCATGCACAGCCCCTGCTCCTGTGTGCTCCCAGTTCCTTCTCTCTGGAGTGTGTGTTTCAGCCACAGAAGTCTGATCATTCTAAGCAAGTCTTGCATGAAACTGTCCTGATTCTACCTCCAGAAGGAGAGCCAGTAAGCACTTCCTCAGGGCTCTTATCTGTGTCCCTCAGACTGCCCAGTGCCCCTCCTGCACGCCCAGCCCTGAGCCTCAGGTTGGACTCAGGCCAGGAACGCCATGAGGAATATTGGCTTGACGGGCAGATTCGAGAAACACCACTGAAATGACAGAATCGCCCTCCTGTTTTTTGGGGGCCCAGGTAAAGGTCAGATCAGGCTGGGACAGAGGCCATCTAGCAGGAGAGGAGAGATACAGAGCTGGAAAACTTCATGTCACATCAGGGTCACAGAGGGAGGCCCCATGGCCATTGACAACGTCTTGAGCAATCACGAAGGCCTGTGAGTAACGCAGCCTGGACCACTTCCAAGCCAGAGGCAGGAAAAATACCCTGAAGACTTAGTTTGGGTCCACTCACGCTTGTTTTGGTTAAGAAACCACTCCCAGGAGCTTTTTCTGTGCAGCTGTTTCCCTGACGATATTTACCTGCTGAGCTTACCCACCTGCTTTTCCGGGGATCAGCACTGGAAATGGGCAAAACCACAGAGGCTCTAAGCTCAAGCCCAGAGTAACGCTGGGAAAAGGGCAGGAGCTAATCTGAACTCTGCACCAGAGAACGGTGGGGGGCATGGGACGGGGGCAAGCTAGCTCTTTCCTTCTCTATGCCCTCAGACCATGTTCCCAGTACTTCTCTGGATGAAGGGATCCATGGGTTCCAGCTGGAAGGGACATGAGCACCTCCTCCTTCCTGAAGTTTACAAACCCTGCACCACAGCGCTCTGTTCCTTCCAGCTCCCTCTGAGGCCACCAGGAGGGAGGGTGGGGTGAGGACAAGGGTGGGGCAAGGGAATCTGCTGAACATGGTGGCCTCCTGAGTAAGCTTTTATTTGAAGGAATTGCCCCACTCCTCTTACACAGGCAGGAATCCGAAGCCAAGGAGGGGAGATACGGGCCTCACTTAGGAGTAGAGACAGAGAGATGGCCCCCTTTCCCACTGCCCTTACAGCACTGTACCTCCCGGCCGTGGTTCTGGGTCTCCCTTTGCTGGTTCCCTGCCCTGCATCATTTCTGCATTTTCTAAGGGCTCCTCTGGGCCAGGCACCTCTGGGCACTGAAAGACAAGTGGAGAGGATTGGGAGGGCAGAACTGTCCAGAAGCCATTTGCAGAAATGCACACTTCTTGGTGGGATGGTTCACCCACCAACATCATTGGCCCAGAGCCAGGATGGCTTCAGATCAGTGGTTCTCAACCTTGGCTGCACACCAGGGAGCTCTGAAAGCTAACTTCTGTTTCACCCCTGTCAGCTCTGATTTAACTCGTCTGGACATTGGTCCTTGGAAGGTGTAAAAGCTCCTCCAGTGATCCAATGTGTGACCAGGGTTGAGAACCACTACTTTATTAGGTAATTTCATATCCTTGAGCCTGGAGCCACCAGAAGCAGTCTTTGCCTGCTCTTGCCTCAAGGGAGGCTTCTTCTGAGGGAGGTACACGTTTGCCAATCAGTCTCCCAAATAGAAAGTGGAAAGGGGCCTATGTCTCAAGGCTCAACATGAAACAGCTCCATGAGAGCTACAGGTACTGTTGTATAGGTTGTGCACTGCACAAAGGTATCCAATAGGAGGGGGAATAGGGCTGGGTTTGGGCTCTGCTGGCAAAGCCATGTGTTCTAGCATGGTGAGAGGGATCTGCCACCAGAAGGGCAAGCCTTTCTCTAATTTATACCAAGATGCCATACAGATAGCAGAGCCCTGAGTCTGAGATGCCTGCTCAGTGGTTACCAGCACCAATGTCCCCTGACTCCCTGCTTACGGCACTCTCAGTATCTGTTGCCAGGCAGCTGAAGCTCTAGCTCCCTAGCACACCACTTTTGTCCATCCCACTGGTGTGCTGGACCAGCCAGCTGGTCCCAATAGCCCTGAGAGCTGATTGTTAAATTTTTAGGAATGTTGTAATTTTAACACAGACATCATTAGAAATTAAATTATGTAAACTTACAATTAAATAAGCTATATTAGAAACAAAGGTAATACATACTCAACAGACATGACTTTCTAATTACTTACTACATTTTCCTGTTGTCTACATTTTTAGGATTATTTCTCTCTATCCTATCTGTATGGTGCAAATACTATTATGATTGTTGATTTTTATGTCATCTTGACTGGGCCACAGGGTGCCCAGACATTTGGTCAAGTATTATTCTGGGTGTGTCTGTGAGGGTGTTCCTGGACAAAACTAACATTTGAATCAGTAGATGGAATAAAGCACATTGTCCTTCCTGAGGTGTCTAGGCCTCATCCAGTCAGCTGGGGGCCTGATTAGAACAGAAAGGCTGACCCTCCCTTGAGTAGAAGGGAACTCCTCCTCCTGAATGCCTTGAGCTGGGACACTAGTTTTTTTCCTGCCTTCGAACTAGAACTACATCGGCTCTCCTGGGTCTCCAGCTTGCCAACTACAGATCTTGGGACTTCTCAGCCTCCATAATTATGTGAACCAATTCCTTGTTATAAATCTCTTGATATATACAGACAGTTCCTGACTTCTGATGGTTCAACTTAGGATTTTTCGACTTTATGATAGTGTGAAAGCAATACACTTTCAGTAGAAACTGTACTTCAAATTTTTGAACTTTTATCTTTTCCTGGGCTAGCCACATGCCAGATGATACTCTCTCGTGATGTTGGGCAGTGGCAGTGAGCTGCAGCTCCCAGTCAGCCAGGCGATCATGGCCAGGAACTTACAACGGATACACTTACAACCATTCTAGACCCATATAACCATTCTGTTTTTTCACTTTCAGTACAGTGTTCAATAAATTACATGAGATGTTCAACACTTTGTTGTAAAAGAGAATTTGTGCCAGATGATTTTTGCCCAACTAATGTACATGTTCTGAGCATGTTTAAGGTAGGCTAGGCTAAAGCCAAGATGTTCGGTAGATTAGGTATATTAAATGCATTTTTGACTTAACGATGGGTTTATTGGGACATAACTCCACTGTAAGTTGAGGAAGATCACTGTATATACATATAATCAAGTGACTTATATATCCTTGAGATACATATATATATATCCTTGATTGGTTCTGTTTCTCTGAAGAACCCTAATTCAACTATATACTGGGCTGCTACTATACATCTCTTCCCAGCTCCTTGTTCACTGATCATGCTGGTATGCTGGTAGTTTGAAGCTGATGGTGGTGGAAACATTTATAATATACCAAGTAAATCAGCAAATGCTATCAATTGTGAAAAGAAAATAAAAAGTGGAGTTGGTATTGCTATGAGAGGTCTCTAAAATGAAGCCTGGAGGCTGTTGAGGAAATGTGGCTTACGCATGTCTCAGCCCAGATGGAATCTAATCTTTTAACTACATATTGTCCTAAAGAAGACATCCAGAACACCTGCTAGAAACCTGAGATACTTATCAGACCCTTACCCTAGAATAATTCATGATAGCCTATTCCTTAAGGACAAATATTTCTTTTCCTGTGTCAGAGTATAGCCTTGTGTCTTTTGCCTTTATAAGCCCCTGACTCTTTCTCTTCCCCGGAACACTGTTTGGAATCTGTATCCCAAATTGCAATTCATAAGACCCCCAAATAAAGCTCTTTGTTCTTTGCAGCCTCGATATTGATTACAGTTTGACATAACCAGGACTTCCGTTTTGTTTCCTTCCAGAAAGCCAGTTGTTAGGCGGTTGCCAGCATGCCTCCGGTCATCCCCTATGAGGTTTGCTCTGTGTGCTCCAGTCACTGTCGACTCCCTGCTGTGGGCAGAGGATGTTTGCTCTCCACCCAAATTTGTTCTCCCCGTCCTCCTGGGCACACCTAGATGCTCCACATTTCCCAGCCACCTTGCAGTTTGGTGTGGCTGGGCCCCGGCATTGTTCATCAGCAGACATGCTGTGGCTACTTCTAGACGTGGCCCACAAAACTCCTCCCCTCAACAATCCTCCATGTTTGCCTCCCTTTTCTGGGGCCACCTTGGAAGCCCTGTGTAAAAGAGGGCAGAGGCCCCGCAGTCTGGGTCCCTGAATGATTGAGTGAGCCCAGCCCCTACTGTCAACCAGAAACATCTCAGATGGTTGCGAGAAGAGCTGTTACCTACGGTCCTCTTTGTTACTACACCCGACCTTCCCACCAGATATACGCATTGCCTGCCTTTCTTCACTTCCTTTGATGTAATCCTTTTGGACCGTTTCAGTGTCACCTTCCTGCTCGGAGCCCTGGAGTTAGAGTTTACCACCTTTAATGTCTCCCTCATCACCCATGCCTGAGGACACACGAAACTTCTAAAAGCCCTCCTGCCGGACCCTAAGACTTTACCCATAACTTAGATATATAAAATTTAAATTACCCATATTTATTACCTATAATTTAAAAATTAACCAATATTTTAAATATTATAGCCTATAATTGAAATATAAACTATAAACAAAACTTATAGTATGCTGACTTTAAAATATTCTTTCTAGATTTTTTTCTTTTAAACTTTTTATTTTATATCGGAGTATAGTTGATTAACAATGTTGTGTTAGTTTCAGGTGTACAGCAAAGTGATTCAGTTATACATACACATGTGTCTATTCTTTAACTGCAAAATTGTGTCAGATTATCAAAGGTGAACTTTTCTCCCACTTTGGTGGCCTTGCCATGCTGGTACTCTGAGCATAGGCTTGGTTTCACCTCTGGGCACTCGGGTCCTGCAAGTTGCTGTGTTCCTGAGGGAAGAGGGCGGGGCCTCAGTCCTGTTGCCTTTGGCCTGAAGTCTGTCTCTGTCCTTTGGCTCAATGCCCCCTCCAGATGTGTAACTTGGCTTTTAATTTCAGTCTTGTCCACACACTGTAGTCTATGGTACACCCTCTTACACATAGCCCAGGCCCCCAGAAGGGGTCTAGAGCCCTGGACTCTTACTTTTCTGGGTCTTTGGTGTCCTGGGATCCTGGACACCACCAGAGAGTCAGCAGAACAAATATGTAGAACCTAGGGTTGGGCCCTGGAAAACCACCAGACACACTGGGCCAGCAAGAGGTTCAGACCAGAATTCGGAGGCTTTGCTTGGAAAGCCCCCTACTTGTGACCTGTAGCCTCAGGCATGTTTCCTTGAGTCCTGCAGCCCTGGCCTCGGGGGAGAGGTGGCTTAGGCGTAACTAGGTGAGCTGGTTCAGACACCATAACCTTTGGTTTGAACCTCCACTATACCACTTGTCACCCATCACCTTTCACTTTGCAACAGCTAATATCCAGACAGCTGATGTCCAAGGGGGCTTAGTGTTGAGTTGATGGATGAGTGGTGTACCGGCTGGGTTCTCCAGTGGCAGATGCGGAGATGAGAGTTTTATGAGGGATGAACACTTGTTCAGGAAAGGGGAGGATGCAGGAGTGGGGTGGGAGGGGAGTGTCTGGGCCATATGCAAACCTGACAGTGTCTCTGCCAGCCCACCTGGGAGCTCCGAGGCAGATGGCCCAGAAGAGGGTCTGGCTTTGGGTGGAGGTGGTTAGGTCCATGTACTACCGTCATTGGCTGGGGGCCTTCTCGGAGAGGAGCATGACCTTGGCTACCACTGCCTTGTGTAGTCATTGGCTGGGAGCCACCCAAGAAAAGCATAAAGTTGGCTCAAAAGCTGAGGCTGACCCTAAAAGAGCTAACAGCTGGCGGGGTCAGCTGACCCCACTCCTTGCAGCTGGGCGGCAAGTCCTTTCCTGAAAGGGACGCGAGCAGCTCAGTTGTGCGTACCTGGCAGGTCCTGTGAACCTCGCAGGCCTCATTTTTAGGCCTCTGTAAATCCTGGGTTCAGACTAACTCTACTCACCCAAGACTCTTTGCTGCGCCTGGGCAACTGTCTGGGCTCCCCATTTCATTGGGCAGCTTTCAGATACAATTTTATTCAGATGCAAAGTCTCACTATGGTTTCCTCAGAAGGGAAAGCTTCCATTAGAGGGGTGTGTAGAGCCAACCATGGGACAGACCCTGCCCCCCTTTCGCCTGCAGTGGGACAACATGTTCAAAGGGCTCCATGAAAAACTGTCAATCTCAGGGCACTGTGGGAAGTGGCAGGTGGGACGCCAGCCTGCCAGGCCTGACACCCTGGGCCAGGCAGGGTCCCCTGCTAAGTTCCTGCTTCTAGCAGTCTAGCAGTCAGAGGCTGAGAGGAAAGAGGGAAATGATACTTCACTAGTGGGTTTTGGGTCCTGGGAACATGAGGTTCTGAGGTTTCAAGGAGCTGTCACCCTTCCCCTGTAGCAGGGGGTGGGGGACCCAGAGGTGGAGTTACCGCCAGCGTCAGCCTGCCCAGGCTCCAGTGACAACCCTGTCCTCACTCAGGTCCAACGAGGAAGCAGGTTTGAAATGATTTCCCCTCCCACAAAGAGTCGGATTTTAGAAAATGATGGATCACCACTTTGGTCAGTTTTGATTAGTGAAAAACAAGTCTTCTCCCTCGTGACAACACCTGCTTGTTGTGGAAAGGCAGGGATTGGAACAGATGGAAAGAATGGAAATTTCCCAGGCGCCTTCTCTCCCAACTCACACCTCTCCCCAGAGTCAAGATTCCTCCTCCGCTTGACCAGCCCCTCCCCACTGGGCACACAACCTCCATCGGCTCTTCCAATCATTTCCCCTCCTTTTGCATCTTTAATCCCGCCCTCCCTCACTGGTTCTCTTCTCCAAGTTGACAAACACATTCAGGTCTCTCTTTTCTCAAAATCACACCTCCCTTTACATCATTTACTATAATGGAACGGGACTCGTTTGGGGGCTGTACAACATCTGGCCCCTTCCTGTTCTGGAGTGACCCCCCGCCACCTCCCTTTTTGGTCTGCTCTGTCCCTGCAGGCAGTTGGATGTGGCCATGTGATGTACACTCAGGCCATCAGATGGTCCTGCCTGGGTTTGATCTAATCTTGAGCATGTCATGAAAAGACTGAGAGATGGTTAGATGGACTTCTGGCAGCAGTGATGATGTCCTGTTGTGACCTTGGTGCCTTCTAACAGAGTGGAGGTGTCCTGCAGAGATGTCCTGACCACGCCATTCCTGCAAGATTCCTGTGCTTCTTGCTTTTAGGCCCCCTGGAGCCACCATCATTCTTTTTTTTTTTTTTTTTTTTTTTTTTTTTTTTTGCGGTATGCGGGCCTCCCACGGTTGTGGCCTCTCCCATTGCAGAGCACAGGCTCTGGACGCGCAGGCTCAGCGGCGATGGCTCACGGGCCCAGCCGCTCCACAGCATGTGGGATCCTCCCGGACCGGGGCACGAACCCATGTCCCCTGCATCAGCAGGCGGACTCTCAACCACTGCGCCACCAGGGAAGCCCCCACCATCATTCTTGGCTGTTTTCCAAGCCTGGTTCTCCAGCTCCCAAAGGATTTTGTAAACCTCATATATTTAGAATAAATTCCCTTTTCTGGCTTTAGCTGGCTTGGGTTGCCTTTCTGTGACTTGCAACCCACAGAATTCTAACTGATGCCCATATCATGCCTCTCAGCCCCTGTTTTCACAGTCCTCTCCTCTCTCACTTCCTAATTTTCCTAACTCAGCACAGATGGCACTGTCTCCCAGTTGTCTGTTCTCCCACAGATGACATTTCCTTCCTTATTTCCCCAATTATGCCACCAAGCTAATCATTGCTTGTCTCAGACTGGAAACCACAGGCCATCCTTCCAGACCATGGCTCTAGTTTTCTACAGCCTACTGTCATATTTCCATGACCGACGGTACTCACAGCTCATCCAGAAGGTGCTGCTGGAGGAGGCCCTCCCACCCTGGCAAACACTTCTTTCCTCCCAACCTTTGCTTCACTCTCATCTGTTTCAAATCCAGCTCCTGTCTGGGTGTACACGTCTGACCCTGGTGAGGGTCTGGTGCACACATGCTGCCTTGCTTTTGCCTGCAGTGAGACAGCATGCTCAAAGGGTTCCATGAAAAACTGTCAACCCCAAATCAACATCTGGCAAAATTATTCTTCAAAATGAAGGAGCAATTAACATATTCTCAGATAAACAAAAACGGAGACAGTTAATTGCTAGCAGATGTGCCGTACAAGAAATGTTAAAGGGAATCTTTCAGGCTGAAATGAAAGGACACTAGACATAACTCAAACCCACATGAAGAAATAAAGAACATCAGTAAAAGTACTGGTATAGGTAAATATTTAAGATGGTATTGATGCATTTTTCTTTGTAACTTCTCTTTTTTCTTATCTGATTTCAAAGGTAACTGTGTAAAAAACTTATAAATCTATGTTGATGAGCACACAATATTTAAAGATATAATGAGTGATGAGAAAATATATAAAGGTTTTTGTTCAGCAGATAAATGGATAAAGAAGATGTGAGGTATATATACAATGGAATACTCAGCCATAAAAAGAATAAAATTTTGCCATTTGCAACATGGATGGACTTGGAAGGCATTATGCTAAGTGAAATAAGTCAGAGAAAAACAAATACTGTATGATATCACTTATATGTGGAATCTAAAAAATACAACAGACTAGTGAGTATGACAAAAAAAGAAGCAGACTCAGATGTAGAGAACAAACTTGTGGTTACCAATGAGGAGAGGGGGGGTGGGGCAGTGGGAGATACAAATTATTGGGTGTAAGATAGGCTCAAGGATGTATTGTGGGACTTCCCTGGTGGCTCAGTGGTTAGGAATCTGCCTGCCAATGCAAGGGGCACAGGTTCGAGCCCTGGTCCAGGAAGATCCCACATGCTGCGGAGCAACTAAGCCCGTGCGCCACAACTACCAAGCTTGCGCTCTAGAGTCTGCGAGCCACAACCGCTGAGCCTGAGTGCCACAACTACTGAAGCCTGCCCACCTAGAGTCTGTGCTCTGCAACAAGAGAAACCACCGCAATGAGAGGCCCGCTCACCACAACGAAGAGTAGACCCCGCTCGCTGCAACTAGAGAAAGCCTGCGTCCAGCAACGAAGACCCAAGGCAGCCACAAATAAATAAATATAATCTTTAAAATTGTGAATCACTATATATTGCACACCTGTAACTTATATACTATTGTACATCAACTATACTTCAATTAAAAAATAAAATAAAATAAAAAGTTTCTGTATACTGTATTTATTAATCCAAACTAGATTGACACAGATTAAGGTGTAATCCCCAAGGCAACCACTAGGAAAATAACCCCAAAACTATACAGTCAAAGAAACAACAAGGTGATTAAAAGGTTATGACAGACAATATCCATTTAAATGGACAATATCCATTTAATTCTTTAAAAAAGAATTCAGTAATTGAGGATGTGAGGAACAAAAAAGATATGACACAGGAAAAAAATAGCAAAATAGTAGGAGGAAGTCCTTTCTTATCAGTAATCACATTACATGTAAATGAATTGAACTCTCCAAATAAAAGGAAGGTGTAGGTAGAATTGACTTTTAAAAAATCCAACAATGTACCCTTTAAAAAGTGTTACTTTAGATTCAAAGACACAAATATGTTGAAAGTGAAAGGATTTAAAAAGATATTCCACACCAACAGTAACCAAAAGAGAGCTGGAGTGGCTATACTAAAATCATACAAAATGGACTTCAAGACAAAAATTACTGCAAAAGAGAAAGAAGGACAATATATATTAATAAAAGGGTCCATACATCAAGATATAACAATTATAAACATATATTTGCCTAACAATAGAGCACCAAAGTCCATGAAGCAAAAATAGGTAGACTTGAGGGAGAAATGGAGAATGCAACAATCGTAATTGGAAACCTCAATATCCCACTTTCAACAATGTATAGAAAAGCAACAAAGAAACCACCTAGACCTAACAGACATCTACAGAACAGTCTACCCAAAAACAACAGAATACATATTCATCTAAACTGCACAGGGAACACATCCTTCGATAGACCAAATGTTAGGCCACAAAACAGGTCTCAACAGGTTTAAAAGGATATCTTCTCTTGTGGAAATTTTTTTTTTTTTTTTGTGGTACGCGGGCCTCTCACTGATGTGGCCTCTCCCGTTGCGGAGCACAGGCTCTGGGTGCGCAGGCTCAGCAGCCATGGCTCATGGGCCCAGCCGCTCCATGGCATGTGGGATCTTCCTGGACTGGGGCACGAACCCATGTCCGCTGCATTGGCAGGCGGACTCTCAACCACTGCGCCACCAGGGAAGCCCAAAAGGATATCTTCTCTTACTAGTCAACATTGTACTGGAAGTTGTAGCCAAGGCAATTAGGCAAGAAAAAATAATAAAGGCAGGACCTGTCACATTTCTGAGCCCATGCCCAGGACTGGGTTTGAGAGAGAGCAGAGAACAAGGGACTATGCAGTGTCCTGTTCTGTCCCTGGGTAAGGCAATGGGTGGCAGCTCTGACCTATACCCATGGCATCTTGCTCCCTTTCCCAATTTTTTATTTTGAATTTAAGTCTTCACTGATATCCCAAGGGATTTATGAAGATCCCAGAGGTCACTGTCATGACTGCATTGCAGTCCAACTTCTCCCTATGCTCAGCCCTGCTTCCTCACTCCTCACATCTGTCACTCTTCAATAAACTTACTCCATGCTGACCTCCATCTCAGAGTCAGCTTCCCAGGGGACCTAGTCTTCAATGGAGCTAAAGGCCAGTCTCTGGAGTATTGTGAAATGACTGGCGTACAGTCATAAAGTGGACATTGTACAGATTCAAGAGCTGATTGTTAAACTGTATGCATGTTCCAATTCCACTCGTGTCCTTATCAAAAGGAAAGATGCATATATGTGTCAAAACTTTTTGGAGATAACAGTAGTTATTTCTGCAGAGTAGGGATGGAAGTTTGGAGTCACTTGTTTTCTGCTTTACACTTTTCTATGGTGTTTGAATTCTTTCCCTGAACATGCAATGATTTCTATAGTGATAATTCAAAGGAAGGATGGATCCAGTAGTTGAAGGGTTGGGGTGCAGTGAAATGTATATAAAATCAGAGAAGAATCTGGGCAGTGGCTGGTCAAGCCCTACTCAGCTGTAGGGTGACCAAAATCCTAGTTTGCTCCAGATTATCCTGGTTTTAGCATTGAAAGTCCTGCATCCTGAGGGACACTTCAGTACTAGAACAGAATCAAGAGTTCAGAAATAAACATTCTTATTTATGGTCAACTGATTTTTATCAAGGGTGTGAAGACAATTCAGTGGGGGAAAGAATAGTCCTTTCAACAAATGGTGCTGGGACACCTTGATATCCACATGCAAAAGAATCAAGTTGGACCCCTCCCTCATATCATACACCAAAATTAATTTGAAAATGTATCAAAGACTTAAATATAAGAGCTAAAACTATAAACTCATAGAAGAAAACTAAATAAGAAAAAAAATAGATAAACTGGATGTAATCAAAATGAAAAATTTTGGGCTTCCCTGGTGGTGCAGTGGTTGAGAGTCCACCTGCCAATGCAGGGGACACGGGTTCGTGCCCCGGTCCGGGAAGATCTCACATGCCGCAGAGCAGCTGGGCCCGCGAGCCATGGCCTCTGAGCCTGCACGTCCAGAGCCTGTGCTCCGCAATGGGAGAGGCCACAACAGTGAGAGGCCTGTGTACCAAAAAAAAAAAAAAAAAAAGAAAAAAGAAAAATTTTATGCTTCAAAGGACACCATGAAGAAAGTGAAAAGATAATCTGCTGAATAGGAGAAAATTTGTGCATATCTTACATCTATTAAGTCACTTGTATCTAGAATATATTTTTAAAAACTCATACAACTCAAAAAAAAGTAGTTTGCAAATATTTTCTCCCAGTCCATGGCTTCATTCTCTTCAGAGTGACTTTCTCAGAAGTTCTGAATTTTGATAGTTTTATTTTAATGGAGCACCGTTTTGGTGTTGTATCTAAAAACTCAGTGCTAACCTAAGGTTACCAGATTTTCTCCTACGTTTTCTTCTATAAATTTTGTATCTTGTGTTTCACATTTAGGTCTATTGTCATTTTGAGTTAATTTTTGCTAAAGGTATAATGTCTGTATCAAGGCTCATGTTTTGTTTTGTTTTGTTTTGTCTGTGGACATACAGCTGTTCCAGCAACAGCTGTTAAAAGCACTATCCTTTCTCCATTAAATTGCCTTTGCTTTTTTGTCAAAGATCCGTTGACTATTTGCGTGGGTCTATTTTTGGGCTTTCTATGTGATTCCACTCGTCTATATGTCTATCCTTTTGCCAATACCACACACTATCTTGGTTACTGTAACTTTAATATAATTAAATTGAATTTGGGTAATGTGATTCCTCCAACTATGTTATTCTTCTTCAGTTCTGTATTGGTGGCTTTGGGTCATTTGCCATTCTATGTAACCTTTAGAATCAGTGTGCTGATACCTATAAGATAGCTTGCCAGGATTTTTTATTGAGATTGTGCTACATCTATAGATCAAGTTGAGAAGAACTGACACCTGAACTCTCCATTTATTAGATCCTCTTTGATTTCTTTCATCAGAGTCTTGTAGTTTTCTGCATGTAGATTCTCTACATATTTTGTTAGATCTTTATGTATGTATTTAATTTTTCATGCTAATGCAAATGGCATTGTGCTTTTATTTTCAAATTCCACTGGTTCATTTTAAACAAGTATAAAGGAAAGCAACTGAATTTTGTATTTTAACCTTGTATCCTAACCTTGCTATAATTGCTTTTTAGTTCTAGGAGGTTTTTTGTTTCGGGTTTTTTTTTTTTTTTGTAGATGCTTTGTGGTTTTTGCATAGATAACTTTACCATCTATGAAGGAAGCCAGTTAAAACTTCCTCCCCAATCTGTATAATTTTTATTTCCTTTTCTTGTCTTATTGCACTAGCTACAGCTTCCAGTACAATGTTGAATAGGAGTGCTTAAAGGGAACATCCTTGTCTTGTTCCCAAAATAGGGAGAAAACATCCAGTTTCTCATCATTATCATGTTAGCTGTAGGTTTTTTGAGATGTTCTTTATCAAGTTGAGGAGATCCTCCTCATTTCACAGTTTGCTGAGAGTTTTTTTCATGATTAGGTGTTGGATTTGTCAAATATTTTTCTGTAACAATTCATTTGATCACGATTTTTCTTCTTCAGCCTATTGATGTGGTGGATTAAATTGATATTTTTTCTGAATGTTCAACCAGTTTTGCACATCTGCAATAAACCCCACTTGGTTGTGTTACATAATTTTTTATACATTGTTGGGTTCATTTTCTTTTTCTTTTTTTTAATAAATATTTTTATTTATTAAAAATTTTTTTGAAGATGTGGACCATTTTTAAAGTCTTTATTGAATTTGCTTCTGTTTTATGTTTTGGTTTTTTGGCCGCAAGGCATGTGGGAACTTAGCTTCCTGACCAGGGATTGAACCTGCACCCGCTGCATTGGAAGGCAAAGTCTTAACCACTGGACCACCAGAGAAGTCCCTGTTGGGTTCATTTTGTTAATATTTTGTTGAGGAATTTTGCACCAATATTCACAGGAGATATTTGTCTGTAGCTTTCCTTTCTTGTCTTTATCTGGTTTGGGTATTAGGGTAATACTGGCTTCATAGAATGAATTAGGAAGTGTTTCTTCTACTTCTATTTTCTGGAAGAGATTGTAAAGAATTTGTATCATTTCTTCCTTAAATGTTTGGTAAAATATACCAGTGAAACCATTTAAGCCTGGTGATTTCTTTTTTTGGAAAGTTATTACTTACTGATTCAATTTCTTTAGTAGTGGTAGGCATATTCCAATGATTTCTTTTTGGCGTATTGATTATACTTATTTAAAAAAAATTTTGGTTGCCCTACAGTTTGCAATATATATTTACAGCTAATCTAAGTCCACTCTCAAATAACAATGTACTACTGCTTCACAAATAGTGCAGGTTCCTTACACAGAGTATTCCTAATTCCTCCCTTCTGTTCTTTATGACATTGCTGTTACTAGTCTAGCTATCTCTATACCATAATCACCCAAAACACTTACTATTGTTACTTTGTGCAGTTATCTATTAGATCAATTAAGAATAAGAAAAAGAAAAGATTTTGTTTTACCTTCATTTATTCCTTCTCTGGATACTCTTTCTTTATGTATATCTTAGTTTCTGACCTATATCATTTTCCTTCTCTTTGAAGAACATCTTTTAACATTTTGTGCATAACAAGTCTACTAGTGATGAATACACTCAATTTTTGTTTGTCTGAGAACGTCTTTATTTAGCCTTCACTTTTGAAGAATAATTTCAATAGATATAGAATCCTATACTGGTTGGGATGTTTTTTTCAACACTTTAAATATTTCACTCCACTCTCTTCTTGCTTGTATGTTTCTGATGAGAAGTCTGATGTAATTTTTATCCTTGTTACTCAAAGGTAAGGTGGTTACCCCTACTCCCAGCTTCTTTCAAGATTTTCTTTGTCTTTTGCTTTCTGCAATTTGCATATGATGTGCCTAATATGCACATAATTTTATCCTACTTGGTGTTCTCTGAGATTCCTGGATCTGTGGTTTGTTGACTGTCACTGCCTGGAGTTGGCAAAGACACAAAGTTTAGAGTCAGCTATCAAGTTTGAGGGCACACAGTTCTCCATAAGGCCAACCTCACTCCTGACATCAACAGCAAGTTTGGGGGTGTTCCCCCAAGCCACACTCTGTTCAGTAATTTGCTAGAAGAACTCATAGAACTCACTGAAAGCTATTATATTCATAGCTGTGGCTTATTACAGGGAAGGAATACAAATTAAAATCAACCAAGGAAATGATGAATAGGGCAGAGTCTGAGAAGGTTCCAAATACACAGCTTCTATTGTTCTCTCTCATGGAGTCAGGACATATTGCCCAGCCAGCATCAATGCGTGACAATACAGAGTAATGCCAACTGAGAAGCTTGCCAGAGCCTCAGGTTTCAGAAGTTTTTATTTGGGCTCTATTGCACAGGCATGATTGATTGTCCACCTGGTTGATCTCAGCCTCAGGGTTGACCGATACCACTCGACCCAAAGCTCCCACCTTAAATCACATGATTGGTCTTTCTAGCATGAGCAGCTTCTACTATCAGGTGTGGTTAGCAATACTCTAAGATCTGGTATAGCCAACCCTTGCCCTAAATGAAGACATTCCTATCAGGTACAACCAAGTTTCCCTCCCAGAAGCCAAGGAAAAACGCTAGCCCTCTTTTTGGGCAAGAATTCTCTACTACACAGTCATTAATTTTGGAAAATTCTTGGCCATTATTACTTTAAATATTTCTTCTGTTCCCTTTTCTCTTCTCCTACTGGCATTCCAACTATGTGCTTATTACACATTTTGAAATTATCTCACCATTCTTGGATATTCTGTCTGCATTTTTGTTCTCTTTTTTCTTTGTATTCAGTTTGAATTTTTTATTGACATATTTTCAAGCTCACTGATTATTTCCTTAGCTGTGTCCAGTCTACTGATGAGCCCATCAAAGGCATTCTTCATTTCTGTTGCACTGTTTTTTATTTCTAGCATTTCTTTTTTATTCTTTCTTAGGGTTTCCATCTCTCTGCTTACATTAACCGTCTGTTCTTTTTTTCTTTTCTTTTCTTTTCTTTTTTAAATTAATTTTTATTGGAGTGTGGTTGCTTTACAATGTTGTGTTAGCCTCCACTGCACAACAAAAAGAATCAGCTATATGCATACAGATATCCCCTCCCTTTTGGACTTCCCTCCCGTTTAGGTTACCACAGTGCATTAGGTAGAGTTCCCTGTGCTATACAGTATGTTCCCATCAGTTGTCTATTTTATACATAGTATCAATAATGTATATGTGTCAATCCCAGTCTCCCAATTTCTCCCTCCCCATCCCTTTCCCCCTTGGTATCCATATATTTGTTCTCTACATCTATGTCTATATTTCTGCTTTGCAAACAAGATCATCTATACCATTTTTCTAGATTCCACATATATGCGTTATTATACGATATTTGCTTTTCTCTTTCTGACTTACTTCACTCTGTATGACAGTCTCTAGGTCCATCCACGTCTTTACAAATGACCCAATTTCGTTCCTTTTTATGGCTGAGTAATATTCCATTGTATATATGTGCCACATCTTCTTTATCCATTCCTCTGTTGATGGACATTCAGGTTGCTTCCATGTCCTGGCTATTGTAAATAGTGCTGCTCTGAACATTGGGGTGTATGTGTTTTTTTTGAAGTATGGTTTTCTCTGGGTATATGCCCAGTGGTGGGATTGTTGGGTCATATGGTGGTTCTATTTTTAGTTTTTTAAGGAACCTCCATACTGTTCTCCATAGTGGCTGTATCAATTTACATTCCCACCAACAGTGTATGAGGGTTCCCTTTTCTCCACACCCTCTCCAGCATTTACCGTTTGTAGATTTTTTGATGATGGCCATTCTGACCGGTGTGGGGTGGTACCTCATTATAGTTTTGATTTGCATGTCTCTAATAATTAGTGATGCCAATTATCTTTTCATGTGTTTGTTGGTCATCTGTATGACTTCTTTGGAGAAATGTCTATTTAGGTCTTCTGCCCATTTTTTGATTGGGTTGTTTGTTTTTTTGATATGGAGCTGTATGAGCTGCTTGCATATTTTGTAAATTAATCCTTTGTCAGCCATCTGTTCTTGCATGTTGTCTACTTTTTCTATTAGTGTCCTTAACATACTAATCATAGTTATTTTAAATTATCTACCTGATAATTCCAAAATCTCTGCCATATCTTGGCTGTTATCTTCTGAATTTCCCTGTGTCTCTAGATTTGGGGTAGTGGTTTGCTCTGTGACCTCAATTCTCTGATGGGTCGAAGAAGTCATTGATTTTAAGTTCATTTAGTTTTCTCCTTATAGTAAGGGTGGGAATGATAATTTCTAAGCTTTTTACACACCAAAGATAAAACCAGAAGCCTGGGTCTTTAAATTTTAAAAGCTGTTGCATAATGACTATTCTTTTTCAGACAACTCCTACTGCACCTCCCAGCTCCCCATTCCTAGAAGATTCCAGAGGCCTGTGACCCACATGGAAGACTTCAGAGAACAACTTCCTTTAGATCTCTCCATTAGATTAATACAAGTAATGAATGTAAGCTCCAGGACGCAGGGATTTTTATCTGCTTTGTTACCTACTGTATTCCCAGTAGCTAGAACAGTTCCTGGCACAACAGGAACTGTTGTACTGAGTGACTAAATATCAACTTCTCATTAGGGAAGCCTTGAGTCCACCTTTAATAGCCCCAGCTAGCTCTCAGCTCTATGATGATCTGCCTTCCCCTGGGACACTCAGTTGACTGGCCTTGGATTTGCATTCCTTGAACACTGGAGAAGTAAGGCTGGGGGCCTGGCTCCAAATATAGGGTCCCTGTGTCTGCACACAGAGTCTGAATCAAGTAAAAACCCATTATTCTACTTTCTTCTAAAAAAATTCCCAAAGCCAACAGTTCACAACCTGAGATTAAAGTAGGATCCAATGGTTTACCTGAAAGGGAATTTCTATTCATTCAGGAATTACCCTGTGCCCTTTCTTGAACTCTCTGTGTTTTATTAGCTAGGCAATCCTTATAAAAGTTCTGTGAGATATGGTCTATCATGATCTCCCTTTTATAGTGAGGAACCCAAGTGGAGAGATTATATCACCGGAATAAGACCAGAGAGTAAGTAATTGGTGGAACTAAGATTTACACCTAGACCTGGCTTTCTTTAAAGACTATTCTTTTCAGAACTGGCAAAATGATGCCAGTGTCAAGGTGAAAGGGTTGACTTTCCCTGTTCGCTGGGAAGTTAACAAGGACTGGATCATGACATAGGGCTAAGAAGAGGAGGGAGCAGAGGTCTGGGGAGAGGAGAAAAAACAGTTTGTTTTGGGGGTTGGGGGAGAATAGAATGCTTTTTTTTTTTTCTGTCTAAGAACAGATGAGTTGGTAGCAGTTTAATACAGATGGAAACAAATATAATCCATATAAAAACAGGATTTGAAGCAGGAGGCGGATATATCAACCAAAGTAAAGTTAGAACTTTCAGTCATGCAGCTCAACATCTGAGTTCTCTTCACTTAAAAACCAAACTAGGGGGCTTCCCTGGTGGCGCAGTGGTTGAGAGTCCGCCTGCCGATGCAGGGGACACGGGTTCGTGCCCCGGCCCGGGAAGATCCCACATGCCGCGGAGCGGCTGGGCCCATAAGCCATGGCCGCTGAGCCTGCACGTCCGGAGCCTGTGCTCCGCAACAGGAGAGGCCACAACAGTGAGAGGCCCGCGTACCGCAAAACAAAACAAAACCAAAAAAACCCAAACTAGACGCTTTAATAGGTGTTCGTAGAGAAGGCTACAAAAGTATTGCAAAATGTTAGCCTTACATATACCACAAAAAAGAGAGAGAAAAACAAAATTAATACACCCCCTAGGCTAATCACAACAAGTTTTCCCTAACAGAGACAGACACTGAAAAATAACTTTTTACAAGCTTAGCTTCAAGGTATGAGGTACGATACCTTACAGCTGTCACTTGGGTGTTTCCCACTCATGCTCTTTTCAGTATAAACAAATAGGTTTATGTAATGGAATACATATTTGAAGAATTCCTTAAAAAAATCACAAGTTTCATTTTATATATACAAATTTTTAATTATATACTGAAAATAAATTACAGGAAAGAACTTTAAAATGCAACAGAGGACAAAGTCACAATAAACATTCCCACTGAATTCCCTTGGTCGGGGGCGTGGTGAGACTGCAGTGCTCAAGAAGATAAATATCACAAATATAACAAAAACTTCAAATTGTCTATGCACTCACACACTGACATGAGCCACAAACATTCCTTCACAGGGTCTGTACTCATTAGCCTACCACAGAACCAGATTTTGTCATAAACTACAAAACTTTTAATACAAAATCCTATTTATATATTTATAATTCACATACTTGCCCTATCTGTGATTTTAGAAAATAAAAGCTACACACTGTATAGATACTCTTAACTCATAGCTGTAGGCAACATTTTTGGATGGAATTTCCCCCCCAATAAAATTAATGGCATATTTTATGTACATGAAGGCTAAACTGCATAAAGACGGTTCAGTTTCCCAGATATGTTTCTCCTTTTAGGGCAGGTTTATAAATTTAAAAAGGTAAGACAAATGTACACCTCAGAATCACTTTCTTAGCTGCAAGAGTTGTCATGTAATTTCTGTGAAGTTTCTGATACATGCATTTATGTAATACTGGTATTGAAGGCAGTAAAGCAATATATACTTTTAATGTCGTAGCTCAGTAAAGGCTTCTTTGTCATTCCAATCTGATTCTTGATACACTGATTCATAACTTCTCTAAAAATTAAAATTTCAATGGGACACTGCGTTAAAGAGACTCTAAATAGATTTCTTAAAATATTTCCCTGAAACAGCCTTTCCATAAGATAAATTTCACTAACATTAGTTTAAGTAAAAAGGGAAAGAAAAGAATTAAACATGGCACAAGTGTGCATGAAAACTAATGCTCCTCAGCCAATCTTCATGTCTTAGGAGCCATGAACAGAATGCTTAAAACCAACAAACAATCTCACACTCTGTGGCAGCCATCTGTGAAGCCAGTTATACTAAACTACTTCTACAGTTGATTGTAAACTTTGGTTTATTTTTATTTGAGTTCTCACTGTACAGCAAGAATGAAAAAAAGAAAGAGTGGAGTCCATGAAGAGATGAACTGTCAGTCTGTCTTTAATCTGGCATGATGAGACACCTGGTCAGTCAGGTCTGCTTTGGTAGAGTTTGTTACAGACTGCCTTATGTTTTCCTCCATGAAATTACCAACCAAGGGTCTTCAATACCTGTTCCCAAAGCGTTTCAGCAATCTGATCAATCATTGTTCCAATTTCTCTGAACTCCCCAGAGTATTTAACATATGCCCAAGTACAAAGAGACGTCAGTGCTAACCCCATGACAAGGTTACACAAGACGGCTATAGAGTTTAGGCCAATGAAGCCAGTCAGTCCTGAGATTATATACGTAGCAAACATGACTGCAGTGTGGCAGGGGTACGAGCAACATAGAAGATATTTTTGCCATCATTGTGCTTTATAAAATTTGCATAGGTTCCTTCTATTTCAGCCTCAAACTGGTCCTGATAACGACGGCAGGATTCATCTCCACCCATTTTTTTTTTACTGAACAAGACTGTTTAATTGCCACTTCCTTGAGATCCAGGTGTTTTTACTCCAGAGTGCAATGTAAGGGTTGTCCCCACCGCCTACCTGCTCCATACTTTTGCAATAGATCTCTCTTGCTCCTGCTACTGCAGCAAGATTATTAGCTTCAGCTGTTGCCTGAAGCATGGACTTTGGATGTGGAAGTTCCTCTCCTTGACAAATTTTAATGTAAGCCTTAAAGTATTGTACAAGATCTTTACAAATGACTTTAGATCCACTTATCTCTTTTTCTAACAAATTTTCTGGGGCAAGTAGCAATGGAATCAGATTTCGAAGCTCTTGTTTAAACTCTTCATAAATATCTTTCAATCTCCCATCAAAACTAGGATTAGTTGCAACTTTAAGACCAGGATGTGGCAAAAGGAAGCAACCAAGATTTGAGAAACAGTTGTGAATGTGCTTCCTTACATTCTGTAGCTCTTCATGTTGACTTTGTTTTACCTGCAATCTCTTTTCAAGGAATTGTTTTCCACCTTCCAAACCATATGAATGTTCATAAGGATAACTCCAGTCTCGAATCAAAAACATTAATGTCTGAAATGGTTTCTGGTAGATTTCTTCCATTGCAAGTCTGCCGTATTCTGTACATAATTGCAAGTGTTGAAGATCATCTTCTTGAATATTTTGAGACAAATTATATACCTGGACAGAGCCAGTCACAGTGCTCAGAGCAAACACTGTTGCACTATCTTTGATAGTTGACTGGCTATCGAAGGCACCCTGGGTATCCCTCAGCAGCACAGCCACTTTTGTTCCATTAGGTCTCTCGATCACATACACTTCATTCCAGATGTGTATGCCTGTTGTTTCTCTTTTGCAACCAACCCGCCATGTAAAGCCAGTCAATGGTTCATTGTTTCCACAAATCCAACTTTGAGAATCCTTGTTATACATATATCTAAGCATGAAGTCCAGTAGAAATGAGTTCCCTTTAGGAAAAGCTCCTGCCATGGATACCACTACTATGTTAAGATCTCCTATGTGCTCCTGTAGCAATATCTGCTCCAAAGCTTCTTCATCAAGCTCAGGGTTATGGTCATCTTCATGTGAAAGAACAATCTATACTGGACATGGTTCCTTCATAACCTCATCAGAGTCTACTAGGTCATCATCTTCATAATTCTCACCTAGGAGGGTCCTGGACAAGACGTGGTTAACCCCGGTGTTTGGGTCACTGGTTCGCCTCCGTCACTGCAGCCCCTCGTGTGGCTGCCGCCTCCGCGCTGCCTCGTCCCCCTCAGCCATCTTGGACAGATTTAAAATTAACTCCCCCTAGAATGCTATTTTATTTTTTTTATGTTTAAGTATAGTTGATTTACAATGTTGTGTTAGTTTCTGGTGTACTATTTACAATAACAGGCATGAAAGCAACCTAAATGTCCATCGACAGATGAATGGATAAAAAAGTCGTGGTGTATACATATATACACACATGCACGTGCACACACACACACACGTACACACAATGGAATATTACTCAGCCATAAAAAAGAGTGAAAACAGTTTCTCAACTGAACACTGGGCTGAGCTGGTCTTCAGGATGTACTGAGTCTTAGATGGCATTTAGGGCAGGTATCTGAAAGTCCATGCTATGAGCATCTTTGTCCCCATGTTAATCCTCACTTTCTACCCAGGCCACCAGGATGCTGCTTCTTCCCACCACTGTTGCTATGGTAACTGGCTGGCAGTCTTACATACCAGCCATCAAACATGCTGAGAGAAGCCCGTTTGTACCACTAACCCAGTCATACTGTGGAAAGCCGATGGATACACATTCCAGTTGTGGGGGGGGACTTGATGGCTATGGCCAAGGGGTGCAGCCAATGTCCCTGAAGGCGGAGGTGCAGCTGCAAATGAGCAGTAGAGATGGGTCAGCTCAGATGTGGGTTGAGTCCTGCTTCTGCTGCTCAGTAGCAGTGTGCCCTTGGGCGTCAATGAATTTCCTGAATCTCATCTTCCTTATCTGGCCAACAGGGAGGGCTGTTCTGCCCCCACAGAGCTGTGGCAGCAGTAAGTGAGACCACACGGGAGTGCAGAAGAATTGTGAGCCCTCACTGTGGTTTGCCATTTCGCAACCACTCTCAGGGTCGAGTCATTTCTCCCAGATGTGCAGGAACAGAAATCAGCGTAAGAAACTGGTTCCCTAAGGAAAGCCCCTGACTCAGCCCCTATTTGGTTCGGTCGCTGAGGGTGGGTAAGTGTGGGCTTCCGCTGGCTTCCAGAGGGCAGTGTGTCTGGCAGAGTTTCTGTCTAGACACTGGCTGAAGGCTGTGCCCAGCCTCTCCCCAGCCTTCTTGTTCCTGGGGCACAGATGCCTTACTATTCCTCAGGGCCAACAGCTCAGGATCCAGGAAAGCAAGAGGGCTTTTCCCTGCTGTCATGGGCCGAACTGTGCCCACTCTGCATTCATATGTTGAAGTCCTAACCCCCAGTACCTCAGGACGTGACTGTATTTGGACATGAGGTCTTTAAAGGGGTGATTAAGTTATACTAAGTCATTAACATGGGTCCTAATCCAATATCACTGGTGTCTTTAGAAGAAGAGATTAGGACACAGACATGCACAGAGAAAAGACCGTGTGAAAACACAGGGAGAAGATGGCCATCTACAAGCCAAGGAGAGAGGCCTCAGAAGAAACCAAACCTGCTGACACCTTGATCTTAGAACTTAACCTTCCAGAATTATGAGAAAATCAATTGCTGTTTAAGCCACCCAGCCTGTGACACTTGGTTATGGTAGCCTGAGCAGACTAACATGCCTGCCCTTCCTCCTCACTGTAAGTAAGAGAATTCCAGCTCCCATGGGGACCCTTGGAGACAGGGACCCTTCTGGAACCACCATGAAGTGGGACTCTTCATCTTGTTTCCGGTCACTCTGTCTCTCACTGCTCGCTGGCCCCGTCTCTGCACCTCTGCACTGGGGTTCCCAGGACCCCAACTCCATGTCTCCCCAAGCCTGTCCAGCTCACATATTGCCCCCAGCTTGGAGAGAGGAACACATTAGGGGCATAGGCTGCAGCTCGTAACACAGCTCTGGGCGTCACAAGTCCCATCTCTGTGATCAGTCCTGATTTCAGTCACAGGTGTGATACAGAGCTCTTGTCCACTGGTGGTTCCCACTCCAGGCTCTCAGCTGCTGGGGGCTTCTCTGAAGCCAAAGGGAACCTACAGACCCTGTGCAAATGAACAAAGCCCAGAAGTGCTGGGCATCCACATCTCTAGGGGCAGACTTCAGGTGAGGGAGAAAGGGAGCAGGGTAATTCTCCTACCTCTGTCCTTCCTGGACCATCTGAGAGGCACTCCATACTCTTCTCAGGGTTCTGTGAAGTCAGTCTGTTGCTGACAGCGTGACGTTGATAATGCCCTTTACACAGGCCTGCCTTCCATGTCTCACACTCCCCAGCCCCTCATTCCTTCTTCCTGGTATCATCTCCCAAATAAACCACCCGCACCCAAGCCCTTGGGCTCTGCTTTTGGGGATGGCAGATTTGGGCATAGTTTTACCACTTTCCAGCTAGGGAGCAGTATGGAAAGATTTCACTTTCCTCATTTGTAAAATGGGGACATGACTATCTCACAGGCTGTTAATGAGATCACCATGGTGAAGTGAGTTGTAAACTGTGCAAGGTGATCTCAAAGCTAATATTTGTTATTATTTTTAGTTTGGTGGTAGCATAGGTCCTTCCTTCACTGTTCTTTCATTAAAAAAGAAGAAGAAAACCCCACCTCCATCTCATTCCCTAGGGTCCCTTGTGCTGCCAGGTGCAGGTGAACATCCTTGAGGAGGAATGGGTGCTAAGGGGTTGACACAGCCCGTCCCCTCCCCCTCCTTCCCCAAACAGCATCAGTGTTTATCAGTGGGCTTCTATAAAGACAGCTGGCAGAGAGGGCACTGAGTGGAGGAGACACTGGGGTGGCAGGCCCTTCCAGCCCAGCCGGCGTCAGTGCTGTCCGTGTGTCTGGGTGTCACAGGCTGGGCTTGGGGCTTATGCAGGAGCCCAGGGAGGAGCAGGATGGAGGCCTCAGATTGCCTGACACAGCCCTGGCCCTCTTCCAGGAACGCCTGCTGCGGGCTACCTACCTGGCTGCTTCTTGCCCCTGCTCCAAAGGCCGACTTGGCTGTTCCCTGCTCTGGGACCCTGCACTGACCCAGGAGCAGCATTGAGACCCTCCTCCTGGTTCCCGCTCTTCTTGCACACCCTCCACCAGAGCCTTGTGCTTCTGCAGACCAAGAGCTCCTTGAGAGGAGGGCTGCATCTCTGCATATGTGTTCAAGCATCTAGAACAATGACTGTTGGCCAACAGTACAGGCTCAACAAACATTTGTAGACCTACGGCTAAGGTATGCTTGGGGGGACAGTGGGAGGCAAGCAGGGAGTCTTCACTCAAGGTAACTTTGGCTGGCACACAAAGTCCAGAATGCCGGGAGGCAAGTCAGGAGGGGTAGGATAAGGGGTGCGGGGACAGAGCTGCTCACAGAGCAGAGACGTGAAGGCAAAAGGCAACGTGCAGGATGCAGTGTGGGTGGGCTGGGGTCTGAGGGGCTTCCTCAGGCTGGCTGGAGCTTTAGCTTAATTCTGAGAGTTCTTCCAGTGTGAAGGGCCAGAGCGAGTGGGTGAGACAGTCAGAGAAGATGCCCTCTATATACACTTGGCCACCATCCCTACCAGATCAGTCCCCGAGAAGCTGATCCCCCCAGAAGCCAACCAGATCTCTGGTTGAATACTGCTGAGTCCCCTGCAGATACAGACAGGCCCCAATGCAGTATCTATGGTGTCGGGTGCTGGGCAGGGGCAGATGCCACGGATCATTGCTTGTGTGAAGCTGGGCAGTGGGTGTCTCTCTTCACTCACAGAGCTATTGCCCAGAGCACCCCACAGGGAATGCATGATGAATGGTTGGATGGATGGATGGATGGACAAACGGTGTTGGACTTGATGAGATGTGATAGTTAGAGAACAGAATGCTGAGGGTCAGTCAGGAATGGCACCAAGCAGTCCTCCCCACACCTGTCCCTCCTTCTGTGCCACCTCCCGACAATGGCACCTCCTCCCTCCCTCCTTTCCACATGAGCCAGACACCCAGCTCTGTGCATTCCATATTCTTAGACTGTTCTGTCTCTACCACCACTATATTTGTCCAACTTCTCATCAGCCCTTCCCTGAACTGTTGAAATGTCCCCCTGCCCTGGCCTCTTCCCCCTGCCCACCGGCTTCCCCTCCCAGAGCCATCCTGCTGGAATCTTAGAATGGCCTCACATCTTCCATGAGCTTCCCATATCCAAAACCAGAGAATAAGAACCCGTGATGGCTTTCTAATACAACTTGGCGAGGCTGAAGGACACGTCCCAGGCTTCCCTTTCTTGTATGTTTCCCACAGGCTACAGGGAGATTCTTGGGAGATTCGAGAGACTGAAGGGAAGCAGCAGCCATTTTGCAGCATATGGGCATTATTGCTGATAAGCTGATTCATCTCATTGGCACGAAGCAGCAGCTAGACCTGCCATTGTCCCTCCTTCCCACAGAGCCTCTTCAGCTTCTCGGACTCCTGGGCCATGTACATGTGTCTTTAGCTCTGTGACAAAGGTCTGGAATTCTGAAGAAATACTTTGCAACACCAAAACCAACTGCGTGGACATCCTCAGTGCCTTCCCTGTCCGGCACTGCCAAGCATTGTCCATCTTTTTTCTCCACCATCTCTTGAACCCACTGTGCCCTTTATATTCTTACTGACTCAGATCCTCAAGGAGGCTACCTGACCTCCATTCATCTTCTCTCCATGCTATTCATTCAGTTATTCAACAGTCATTAAGCATATACTGCATGTCAGGCATCATTCTAGGCACTGTGAAAACAGCTCTAACCTTAACTTTCACCCTTCCCTCCTTATTCTAAGTGGTGCTTGAATAGTGACCAAAGGGGTAGTGGCAATAAAGCCTGCAGAATAGAGGCTGTATCTTAGTAGGAGAGGGGAGACAGATAGTAGATGAAATAGATAAGTAGGAGGCAGGACTTCTAGCTATGTCTGAGTGATGAGGTCAGCAAAACCTCTTCGTCAAATGCAACTATAGACCTGGACAAAACTGACAAAAACAACCATTTCCATACTCTGAAATTGACCAAAGGCATGCAACAATCACTTATGCATGAAAAACTGCCATACTTTAGGTAAGAACAGTGAGAGTCTGTGGTGTTCTTGCCAAGGGGTGCTTCTATCCCACTTTCCCCAGCTCAGTCCTCACAGAGGTTCTGCCAGGGTGGGGCACACCATGGGGACCAGCAACTTTGCTGACGAAGTCAAAAGTGGCTTATTCAATTTTGAGCAGTGGGTGATGCCTACACCCAGAGGCATTGTCAGTGGAATAGACAATCTTGGCAGCAAGTGAATGGGGAGAACTGATGCTGTGTCTGAGTTTTTACTCATTGTTGGGGCGAACATGTGCCTGGCTTAGGGAGCATGCACGTGCAGTGGAGACCAGAGAGGGCTCAGGGTACCCATACACTCCTGCCAACCCTAAGACTGTGGCAAGGGCAGGGGTAATGTGAAGAGTCCAGCGGAAAGTAAAAGCCAGGGCAAACTTGAAGAACTTGAAAACCATCTGAACTTTGACTGCGTTTCCCTACCTCACGCAGATCTACTGGCAGAGAATGGAAGTTCTACTAGTTCAAGGTTTGAACGCAACATCTGTCCAATCATTGGTTGATCACTGAATTACACAGAAACAGAGGTGACCCCTAGGAAGCCAGTTTAAAAATAAAAGGAAGAATAAACAACAAATATAACCAGAGATATTAGTGACTGCATATTGTAGAGGAGACAGATTTAACAGATTTATCCCAGGCAAGTTACCAAACAATTCAACAACAACATTGTTTAGGTGAGTAAATTAGAATTCAGAGTTTCCTACAATACATTATCTAAAATATCCAGTTTTTAATTAAAAAATTATAAGTGTACAAAGGAAAAGGAAAGTGTGACCCATACTTAGGAAAAAGGTCAATAGAAACTCTCTGAATATTCCCAGATTTTTGTATTTAGCAGACAAATACTTTTAAAAAACCCTATGTACATACATTTAAAGAACTAAAGGGAACATGTTTAAAGAATTAAAGGGATGCATGATAATAATGAATCAACACATAGGGAATCTCAATGAGACAGAAAATATAAAAAAACAAATGGAAATTCTTGAGTTGAAAGTCCAATAATTGAAATGAAAAATTCACTAAAGGGGCTCAACAGAAGATTTGAGATGGCAGAAGAGAGAATACATGAACTTTAGAACAGAGCTATAGAAATAACCCAATCTGAAGAATATACAGAAACACAGAACAAAACAATTGAAGGAAAAAGAACAGACTCTCAGAGATCTTTGAAGCAACAATAAGTATGCCAATATATGTGTAATGCAAGTCCTAGAAGGAGACAAAAGAGAGTAACAGAAAAATTATTTCAAAAAAAATAGTGATTGAAAACTTCCCAAATTTGATGAAAAATATCATGTTTCACATGTAACCAACTTTAAAAATCCCAAGCAGTTTTAAAATACAAAGAGATTTATAGTTCAACACTTTAGAGTCCAACTCTTGAAAGATAAAGAGAAAATCCTGACAGTGGCAAAAGAAAAACTTGTCCCCCTCATCACATGGAGGGGGACATCAACACGATTAACAGCTGACTTCTCATCTGAAACAATGGAGGCTAGAAGTGGAAGGCCATATTCAAAGGGCTGAAAGAAAAATAAAAACCATTAACCAGGAATTTTGTATCCAAACAGCTGTCCTACAAAAATGAAGGCAAAATTAACACATTCCCAGATAGACAACAACTAACAGAATTCCTTGCTGGCAGACCTGCCTCATAAGAAACACTAAAGGAAGTTCTTCAGGCTGAAAGGAAATGACACCAGGTGGCGACCAGCATCCACAGGAAGAGATGAAGCACACAGGAAATCATAAGTACATGGGTTACTATGAAAGGCTCTATAAATAAAGTTTTTCTCATTTCTTCTCTTAACATCTTTTAAAGACTTAACTGTGTATAAAGCAATAATTATAATAGTGTCCTTTGGGGTTTATAAGACATAGATGTAATACATATATGACAATAATAAAACGAAGGAGAAGAGAGGAAATGGAACTACCTTGGAGCAAAGTTTTTATGTTTCACTGGAATTAAATATTAATCTGAAGTAGATTAAGATAAAATGCATATTGTAATCCCTAGAGCAAGCACTAAGAAAATGACACAAAAATATAGTAAAAAAAAAATCAATAAAAAATTAAAATGGTACACTAGAAAACATCTAATACAAAGAAGATGGTAAAGGAGGAACAGAGGAATAAAAATAAAGGAGACATATAGAAAACAAGTTACAAAATGGAAAATGTAAACCCAATCATATCAATAATTTCATTAAATGTGAGGGGTCTAAATATCCCCATTCAAAGGGCAAAGACTGTCTTCATAAACTAGCAAGATCTAATTATATGCTATCTATAAGAGACACACTGTAGATTCAGTGATACAAACTGGTTGAAAGGAAAAGGATGGAAAAAGGTATGCCATGCAACAGGAACCATAGGACAGCTGGAACTGGCTATATTAATATAAGATAAAATAGACTTTAAGAAAAGGAACATTACAACAAAGAGGAACGTTTTACAATGATAAAAGGGTGAATACATCAGGACGCTATAACAATTATAAACATACACAGACTTAACAAAAGAGCCTCAAAATACATGAAGTGAAAAGTGACAGTAGACAGTTGAATAATAAGAGTTAGAGATTTCCCTACACCAATCTCAATAAATGACAGAAAAACTAGACAGAATATCAGTAACAATATAGAAGGCTTAGACAACACTATTAACCAATTTGACCTAAGTGATATATATAGGACACTCCTTACAATGACAGCAGAATATACATTATTTTCATGTACATATGGAACATTCTTCAGAATATGCCCTAAAATAATAAATCAACTGGTGAGTGTATAAGCAAAATGCACATCCATATATTATTCAGCTAAAAAGGAACAACTACTGATACACACAAGAACATGAATGAACCTCAGAAACTTTATGCTAAATGAAAGAAGCCTGATGCAAAAGACCACATAGTATATGATTCTACTTATATAAAATGTCCAGAAAAGGCAAATTTATAGAGACAGAAGGCACATAAGTGGTTTCTCAGGCTTGGGGGCAGGAGAGGGGATTAATTGCAGATAGTCAGGAGGGAATTTTTCCGGGTGATAGAAATGTCTAAACACCGGATAATGGTGATGGTTGGATAACTCTATAAATTTACCAAAAATTATTTAATTGTACACTTAGAATGGGTGAATTTTATCCTGTGTAACCTACATCTCCATAAACTGTTAAAATATAGAGATATATGAGATAATAACAAATGAAGAAAAATATGAAGAAAAATAAAGCAGAGAAGGATAGGAAAGTCAGGGTGGGATTCAACTTGTGCAGTCATTGGTGTGGTTTGCCAACCCTAACCCTAACCCTCCCTTCCAGGCATGTGGTCGGACTGTACTTCCTGGACCCCTCGTGGGTAGTTGGGGCAATGTCCAGGCTGAGGATTTCACTGCTGACATGAGACCCTTCTGGAGCTCAACCTCTCCCTCTGCTATCTGGCCTTGCCACCAGCAGCACTTGAAATAATGGTTGTTCCATTAGTCTGGGTCTTTGAGTCACTATGATGGGCAGGTGACCCGTGACCCAGTTACTGTGTAACTTATCCCATTGTGACACAGACAGGTAGTCAGTGAAAGCCTCAAGAGAAGGTGACATTTGGGCAAAAATCTGAAAGAGGTGAGTTTGTGAGCCATATGGATATCTGAGGGTTAGGGTGCTCTGGAGAGAGGGGAGAGCACATGCAAAGACCTGGCATGTCTGAGGAAGAGCAAGGAGGCTGGTGTTGCTGGTGCCAAGCAAGCAGGGTACGTAGGAGATGATGTGATGGGTAATGTTGGGCCGGGTGGAAGCGTGACATGGGGATCCACTGGGATGTGTTGAGTGAATGACAGATCTAATCTGATTTAGGTTTAAGAGTCTGTTCCAGTTGCAATATTGAGAAGAGATGAAAAGGCCATAGGTAGAATCAGGAAGACCAGTGAGGGGGCCTTTGTAAGAATCCAGGTGAGAGCTGACTTCATACCCAGCTGCCATGATATTCTTCCTATAAACAGTTCTGATCAGTCCTATTCTTACAACTTTCAATAGCTCCCTATTGCCCATAAGAAAGAGTCCAAGTTTCTCAAAGTGACATCAACCTACCTTTCCTCTTGTATCACCCACCACTCCCCTTCCTATATCTTCAGTTCTCCTCTCTCTGAATCTCCTGTTCTCCCAGGACATACTCTTGCCTCCCTACCTGGGATCTTGTGGTCTCCTCACATCCCTGTATTACAGTAGGGAAGGGTGAGGGTATGGTCTGGAAGAAGGAAAAGTAAGCAAAGCCACAGAATTGGGAAGGCCTGGAGAAGGGGTGTGATGGAGGATGCCCATTCCAAGCTGCCCCCTGGCCTTGGTCCTGAAGGTCAGCTTGTGGGCCAGGGAACTGGGGACCTGTAGGAATGGCTTCAGAGCTACCTTCTTCTCTGTGGACTCTCTGGCCTGGTATGGGCAGGAGCCACCATCTTGCTTCCCACTATGAATCTGACGTCCAGTGGCCATTCATGGAGGGTCAGCTAACAGGGAGAAGTCACCACCTTGGCAGAGAACCAGGCAGCTCGGTGAGCAGAAGTTTGGGAAGCTGGGAGCAAAGAGACTGCACCTGGTCGGACCAGGCAAGACAGTGGCACAGGAAAAGCTCACAAGAGGTGGAGCTAAAGGTGGTGCCCATGGCTGGGTAAGAGTTTTAGCACAGCGCCCCTCAGTGAGAGGCCAAGACCTGTAGAGGTTGGCCTCTGACTTCCTGCTACATGGCAGGTCCTCAACTTGGCAAAATTATAGGCAAAGTGGTTAAGTGAAGTACAGAGTTCAATTTAACTCCAAAGAATCTTCTGTTTGCCCCAATTCCCTGAAAATCTCAGTTAAAAGCAAGCTCAAGTTCCCCAATAATCTCCTGTAGAATATATGGGGGGAGAGAGAGAGAGAAGGGAGGGTCAGAGAAAGAGAGAAAGACAGACAGATAGACGAAGACAGAGAGAGGGAGAAGAGACAGGGCTGAATTAGAGAGACCAGAGATGGGGCAGAGGACACTTCCCCTGTGTTGGCTGACTCTCCTGTCCTTTCTGAAGCCTTCTGTAGAATGGCATGGCTCCTGCTTTTTTACAAAGCTGCCAAGCTGTTTGTGGTCAGATAATAAATTAAAAATTAATTCAGTCTAAAGGAATAAAGTTCCAATACATGCTATAATGTGGATGAACCTCAGAAACATTACTCCAAGTCAAAGAAGCCAGACACAAAAGGACACACGCTGTATGATTCGATTTATAAGAAATATCCAGTATAGGTAAAGCCCATAGAGAGAGAAAGCAGGTTAGTGGCTGCCAGGGCTGGGGGAGGTGGGAAGCAACTGCGTCATGGGGGTGGGGTTTTTGGGGGGTGATAAAAATGTTTTGGAACTAAAGAGAGATGGTGGTTGTGGGACACCCTGAAATTGCCACTGAATTAATTATTCACTTTAAAATGGTTAATTTTATGTGAATTTCACCACAACAAAAATTTAATTCAATCAAATTCTTTAAATTCAGGTATCTCATGCAATAGCTCATTTGTCGTTTTCTCAAACGATTAGCATCTGTACTCTGAAGCCGGGGACATCTGCTACACCATGGGAATCTGGTGGCTGGAACCTTCCACAAAAGTAAGTGACGGTGACTTTTCCTTTCAACTCAGATGATGCCATAAACCCAGATGAGAGAAAAATACTGGATATTTTACAGACCACTCCCCCACCCCAATGCACTAGGACTAAACAGAGGTAAAGGCTAATCTCAGCTGCTCTCCACCCCCTATTGTAGAAAGGAGGCTCCAGAGAGGTTAAACATGCAAGAAGCGTCCCACAACACGTGTCCAGCCCAGAGTGGAATTCTGGCGACCTGGCTCTGTGGACACAGAGCTAGACTCAGCATCCCTGTGGATACCTGTGCAGACCATAGCAAAGGCTGCTGTGTGGTCTGGGGGCTCTGGGCTGTGTCTGATGGCTCTTGGGCCTGGCTACACCCTAGGTTCACCTGGGAACTGCTGCTGTCCACCCCACACCAATTAAGCCTGATCTCCAGTATTCAAAAATGCCTGGGGAGGGAATTCTCTGGCAATCCCGCGGTTAGGACTCCACGCTTCCACTGCAGGGGCACGGGTATGATCCCCGGTGGGGGAACTAAGATCCCTCATGCCACGTGGCATGGCCAAAAATAAAAAAATGCCTGGGGATTTTTAAAAGCTCCTGCATGATTCTAACATAAAGCCAGGTTGAGTACCACTGACTGTGTTTCTCCTACTAGTATCTGGGATTTCAATCATCACCTGAAGGCACCCAGGTCCAGAGAATGTGAGATGTCACTGCACAAACACTCAGCCAGCACCTGTTTGACTCACCCAGTTAGTCAGCACTTGTATGACCACACAGCGGTTTGTCCCACTTTGTATGTTACCTCCTGGACACTTTACTGAGGACTACTGAACCATCCTCACTGTTTCTGAATTAACTGCTTAGCTGGATTGTTTCCAAGCAAGATACAGGGCAGCCTCAGAATGCACAGCCTTCCCTGTGATGGCCTTTTGCACCCATGGTCTGTGGGCACAGTGATTCTTACAGACTCTGAATGTCATCAGAGCCCTGAGCCACTGGATCCAGGGTCCCTGACAATCGTGGTCATGATGAAGGCTCTGTTTTTCAGGCAGACATGAACCAGCTCCCGAGTTCAGGGGTGAGGGCTGAGCCATCAGTCAGTGCCTGGGCCCTGACCACAGACGCCCCTAGGTGCTCTCAGATTACAAGACCAAGACAGCTTCTTTGGGTGGCCACAAATGACCCCATCCCTCAAGCAAGAAGCCAAGAACCAAGGTAATCATACACCACATAGAATAAAATAAACTTCTTACCGAAATACCTGGCTGCAAACGTTCTTCTTTTGCTGGAAGCTGTCGGCAACATAACGAAGCTGGCAGTCTATGTGCAAACTTCTTGTATATCCTTTTTATAAAGAGCCAACCACATCCTCAAGCAGACACGCTAATTCTTGTTTTCCAGTAACAGGAGATCAGCATCTATAGAAGAGAAATATATTTAGAATGCCCTTTATCTGGTGTTTTCTTGGGTTTCCAACAAGAAGCCTCATGGTGAGGAATTAGTCCCTTTAATGCAAGTGTACCAGGGATCTTGGGATGGCCTTGGGCAAGTCAGACCTCTGGGTATCAGTTTCTTAAATCTGTAAAATGGGAACAAGAATGAACCACCCCTCAGAGTGAACGACGGGTCAACGAGGTGGTGGGTACAAAACGGCAAAGCCCTCCACACGTCAGATGCTATGTTTGATCTTTTCAATCAGATGGCCTGGATTTAAAAGGAGCTGTGTTTTCCAGAGAGCTTCAAAACAGCTACAAACAATAACCTGCAAACGTGCAATGTGACTTCCAGGACTCTCACCTGATGTGCACGGCAGTCCTGTTAGTGGAGAGACAGAGGATGCGGACCCCACCCCTAGGTGGAGAAACAAAGCCCCAGCAGCACCCATGGCAGCCCTCACCGTGGTACACGGCTGCTAAGAGCATGGCTTCTCATTCTGTTTCTGGCAATTTAGCATCGTTATTTCATAATTTACAGTTGTGGAAAGTGGAAAAGAAAAATCCCGATTAGGAAACAGCCAAGTGACATTTATGAAGCCCTCAACATCATTGACATTGTGGTCTTGGCAATCTAAGGGACAGGCAGCTCCCAGGGGTGGGGGTCAGTGTTATCGTGTTTAAATACACATGGAGTTTATACAGTCTGAGAAGCAACTCTTGGTGCGGACACCCAACAGAATGTTCTCCCAACTACCCTTCTTATTTCCTTTGCTTCCCTGCCTCTGCTGTGTTGAGCTTGTTTCGTGTTTGTGATTATAGAACCAATCACTGTTATGCAGATAAAACAAGCATAGCCAGCACTCATTGTTGGCGTGTCCCCTCCACCCTGGGGCTGTGGGCTGCTAGACAGCACTCCGTAGGCTGCACTGGGGCAGTGTCACCTTGCTCCATGCCTTGGTAACCAGGCACAGCTCCTGCTGCTGGTGTTCTGAGGGGAGCATTAGGACAACCCAGCGGAGGGGCCAAGCTGCGCACTGGGGAGTGACCTGGGGCAGCTGGGAGCAGAAGCTGGTGGGTGAGAGCAAAAGTGCTTGAAGAGAACAACAAAGCCCCAACCAGAGATGCCGGTATGCCCTTGGGCCCAAGTGAACGGTGGTTTGGCTTGCAAAGGGAAGCCGGGGCAAAGAGCAGAGTGAGAAGAGTGATGGAGCCCAAAGTACAGAGGCAGCAACAGAGCAGAGCCAAGGAACTAGAGGAGTGTCAAGCCTGAGACCCTTGGAACTGGGACAGACCTAAGAGGCCCTTGGGGACAGAGTGACATCTCTCTGTATACTCTAAGCATCCGGGGGGGGGAGGTGATAGAGGGGGTGGGGAGTGAGAGGAAGAAGCCCATCCCATGACCCCCTGACCTAGTGTAGTAAGGGCTTTAGAGTTTAAAAATCTGGGTCCGTGTCCAGGTCCAGTTGGTTGTTTTTTTTTTTTCCCCTAGTAGTGTGAATCTGGATGTGTAGCTGAAATAGGGTTACCAGATTTAGCAATTAAAAATACAGAATGCCCAGTTATATTTTTAGTATAAGTGTGTTACAAACATTTCATGGGACATAATACCTACTATAAAGGTATTCCTGGTTGATATTCCTTGTTGATAACTGATCTGAAATTCTGATTTAACTGGATGTCCTATATTTTAGCTGGCAACCTATATTTTAGCTGGATACTCAGCCTTCTGAGTATCCATTTTAGCTTTGGTCAAAAAAGGATGATCAGGTAAGAATCTTTCAGTTTCTGGAAACAAAAAGACAATTAAAATTGGCTTAAAAGATAAGAGGGTATATTTTGGCTTCTTTAGTGAGAAAGTTCTTGTGATATGGACTTCAGGTATGGTTAGATCCAGCAGCTTGACAATGTCAACCAAGTCAGGTTTTTTGGTTTTTTTTTTTCTTCCAGTTCTCTTGTTTGCTTCCTGAGGTGTCTGCTTCAGCTTCATCAAGGTTGTCTGATTATTAAAAAATATGCTGGAGGTGGATATCAAGGTGGTGGAATAGAAGGACCTGGAACTCACCTCCTCCCACAGATACATCAAAACTACATCTACATGTGGGACAATTTTCACAGAATACCCACTGAACACTGGCAGAAGATCTCACATAAACAAAGCTGCAAGAAAGATCACCACATAATCGGGTAGGAAGAAAGAAGAAAAAGGAATTGGGATAGGACCTGTGCCCCTGGAAGGGAGCTGTGGAAGAGGAAATGTTCCCTCACCCTGGGAATGCCCTTCACTGGCTGGGAGATCAGCCAGGACAGATAGGGAGATTTAGAGGCTCAGAGAAGAATGCAGCAGCCAGTTTGTGGCAGGCAGGGCAGAGAGAGACCAGCACAGATGGTCCTGGCCACCTTGCTGCACGCCCTCCCCGCCCGAGTCGTGCACCTGCTGGTGTGCACAGTGGCTGGATGTGGAAACTCGAGCTTCAGTGGACAGACCAGGGGAGAGGACGTGATTTAGCTGCATGGAGACAGCCCAAAGGGCCTGGAGTGTGGCCAGGCTGCAACTGGGGGTGTGTGCAGGACAGAGCCCAGGTCCACCATAGGAGCCCCATTGTCAATGCATGTGAAGGGGGAGTGGTTGGCCCCACCACAGCAGCCTCAGCATGCTCAGAGCAGGCAAGGCTCCACCACCAGGAGCTCTGAAAGCACGCAAGCTCTGGCAGGTTGCCCACATGTGGAGGTGGGGCTGAAATCGGAGCCAATTCCCCATGGGTGCACAACTTGGAAAGCTGGGCTGAAATCTGAGCTGATTCCCTGCAGCTGCAAGATTTAGGTGGAGACGCGTGAGTGCAGCACCTGCAGGACATCCCAGAGGATTACTGGCGCTCCCCTGGCTAGGATGGGTCTGACATCAGCAGTGGTGGGTTTTCTGGATACACACACTCAGAAGCTGATTCCCAGCACTCCCATGGAGGGTCTGGGTGAATGACTACAGTGGGTGCTGGTGGATCTGTGCCAACGGCTTTGTCAGCACAGTGCCTGAGGGACAACCGGGCTGATTGCCTGTGTTCTCATGGCTGAAGTGAGGCTGAGGGAAGTGCCAACAACAGTGTACTTTGTGAGCACATACAGTGGGTGACAGGTGACATCACAGAGCATATGTCCCAGTGGACATCTCCTGTGGAGGAATACTCAGTGGCTCCACCCCCACCAGGAGCACTCCAGTCCCACCTACCTCCCACTGAAGCTTAGAACCAGATCTGGGGGCATCTACTCCAACAACTGGGGAGCAGACCCTGCCCCAACAGGGCTGTGACAACCATAGAGCAAAGAGGAGGCCCTGCTCAACATCCAGTTCAGGCTCTGGTCACCACAACACCAATCACATCCCCTATCAAGGGGATAATGGCCAGCACACCCTAAGGAAAGACATGGCAGGCGTCCATACCAAAAAGCCCTCGCACCAAAAACATTAGACTCACGAAGCCTACACAGGGACACTCCCACATAAAAACAGCCCTTCAAGACCACAGTAGATAACTCTTTCTCCTAAATTCAGAGTCAGAGAAATATAAGTAAAATGAAGAAGCAGAGGAACCGCTCCCAATTAAAAGAACAAGAGAATTATCCTGAAAAAAACAAACAATGAAACAGATCTCTCCAGTCTGCTAGACCCTGAGTTCAAAAAGGAGGTAATAAAAATATTGAAGGGATTGAAAAAGGCTATCAATAGAAACGCAGATCACTGTAACAAGGAACTAGGAGCTATAAAGAGGAGCCAGTCAAAATTAGAAAACTCAATTGCCAAGATGAAAACCAAGCTAAAGGCAATAAATAGTAAACTAAATAATGCAGAAGAATGAATGAGTGACCTGGAAGATAGAATAATGGAATCACCCAATCAGAACAGCAGACAGAAAGACAAATTTTAAAAAATGAAAGCAATATATGAAACCTATGGGATAATATAAAGCATGCCAATCTATGCATAATAGAGATCCAGAGGAGAAGAAAGAGAAAAGGGGATCAAAAACGCATTTGAAATAATTATAGCTGAAAAATTCCCAAACCTAAATAAGGAAACAGATATCCAGGTACAGGAAGCACAGAGGGATCCAAACAAGATGACCCCTATACCAAGACATATTATAATTAAAATGGCAAAAGTTAAAGATAAAGAGAGGATTCTAAAGGCAGCAAGAGAAAAACAAAGAGTTAGTTACAAGGGAACCCTGATAAGGCTATAAGCTGATTGCTGTACAGAAACATTGCAAGCCAGAAGGGAGTGACAAGATACATTCAAAGTCCTGAAAGGGAAAAACCTGCCATGTAGGATACTCTACCCAGCAAGATAATCATTTAGAATAGAAGAAGAAATTATTTTTCAGACAAGTAAAAACTAAAAGAATACAGCAATACTAAACCTGTTCTAAAAGAAATTTTGAAAGGTCTTCTTTAATAGAAAAGAAACAAGAATCTATAGGAAACAAAATCACAATAGGAAAAACAAATATATAAAAGGATTGTAGATCACTTACATAGATTTTTAAAAAATCAAAAAATTTTGTGAAAGCAATTATAACTATAATGAACAGCAAAAGGATAACATTAAGATGTAAAACAGGACTTCAAAGTCATAAAATGTGGGGGAAGGGAGTAAGAAAGTGTAGGGTTTTTGTAGAAAGTGTTTGAGCTTATATAAACATCAGTGTAAACCAAGTAGCTATAGTAATGGCTTAACATACTTAAAAACCAGGGTAACCACAACTCAGAAACATATAATTGATTCACAAAAACCAAAAAGAAGAGAAAAGCATAATACAAAAGAAAACCATCAAACCACAAAAGGAAAAACAAAAAGATAAAGAAACAAAGAAGAAATACAAAGAAACAAAGGAATCAATTGGAAAACAAGGTTCAAAATGGCAATAAATACATACTTATCAATAATTACCTTAAATGTTGATGGCCTAAATGCTCCAATCAAAAGACACAGAGTAGCAGACTGGATAATAAAACAAGAGCCTACAATATGCTGCCTACAAGAGACCTACCTTAGGGCAAAGGACACACATACATTGAAAGTGAGGGGAGGGAAAAAGATATTTCATGCAAATGGAAATGACAAGAAAGCAGGGGTAGTAATACTCATACCAGACAAAACAGACTTTAAAACAAAGGTCATAAAGAAACACAAAGAAGGACACTCTATAATGATAAAAGGATCAATACAAGAACAGGATATTATACTCATTAACATATATGTACCCAATAGGAGTACCCAAGTACATAAAACAAATACTAACAGAAATAAATGGAGAAACTGATAGGAATACAATAATAGTAGGAGACTTTAACACTGCACTGACATCAATGGACAGATCTTCCAGACAGAAAATCAATAAGGCAACAGAGATCCTAAATGACACAATAGAATAGTTAGACTTAATTGATATTTTCAGGACATTACATCCAAAATAAGCAGAATACACTTTCTTTTCAAGTGCACATGGAACATTCTCTAGGATGGACCACATACTAGGACACAAAACAATCCTTAACAAATTTAAGAGGATAGAAATTAGTTCAAGCATCTTTTCTGACCATAATGGCATGAAACTAGAAATGAACCACATAAGGAGAAAGGAGAAAAAAAAACAATTACATGGAGACAAAACAACATGCCACTAAAAAACCAATGGTAACTGATGAAATCAGAGGAAATTAAAAAATACCTTGAGAAGAATGACAATGAAAACACAACCATACGAAATCTATGGGATGCAGCAAAAACAGTACTAAGAGGAAAGTTTATAGTTATACAGGCCTTCCTCAAAAAATAAGAAAAATCTCAAATAAACAACCTAACCTATCACCTAAAAGAATTAGAAAAAAAGAACAAACAAAACCTGAAGTCAGCAGAAGAAGGAAATAACAAAGGTCAGAGAGGAAATAAATAAAACAGAGATTTAAAGGAAAATAGAAAAAAAATCAATAAAACCAAGAACTATTTTTTTGAAAGGGTAAACAAAATAGACAGACCTCTGGGCAAGCTCACCAAGAAGAGAAGAGAGAGGACCCAAACAAAAAATTAAGAAATTAAAGAGGAGAAATAGCAACCAATACTGCAGGAAAAAAAAGAGAGAATATTATGAACAATAATATGCCAACAAATTGGACAACCTAGAAGAAATGTACAAGTTTCTAGAAACATACAGCCCACCAAAACTGAATCAAGAAGAAATAGATGATTTGAACAGACTGATCACTAGAAGTGAAATAGAATCTGTAACAAAAAAACTCCCTGCAAATAAAAGTCCAGAACTGGATGGCTTCACTGGGGAATTCCACCAAACATACAAAGAGGAACTTATACTGATCCTTCTCAAACTATTTCAAAAGACAGAAGAGGAGGGAACACTCCCAAAGTCATTTCATGAAGCCACCATCACCCTGATACCAAAACCAGACAAAGATGCTACAAAAACAGAAAACTACAGGCCAATATCTTTGATGAATCTAGATGCAAGAAATCCTCAACAAAATATTAGTAAACCACATCTAAACACTCATAAAAAGGATCATACATCATGATCAAGTTGGATTAAACCTAGGGTCAAAAGGATGATTCAACATATGCAAATCAATCAACGTGATACATCACATCAACAAAAGAAAAGACAAAAACCACATGATCATCTCAATAGATGCAGAAAAAGCATTTGATAAAATTCAACATCCATTAATGATAAAAATACTCTCACCAAAGAGGGTATAGAGGGAACATATCTCAACATAATAAAAGCTATTTATGACAAACCCATAGCCAACATAATACTAAACAGTGAAAAGCTGAAAGCCTTCCTGCTAAAATCTGGAACAAGACAAGGATGCCCACTCTCACCACTTCTATTTAACATAGTATTGGAGGTCCTATCCACAGCAATCAAACAAGAAAAAGAAACAAAAGGTATCCAAATTGGAAGAGAAGAGGTAAAATTGTCATTATATGCAGATGACATGATACAATATATAGAAAACCCTAAAGACTCCCCACAAAAACAACTAGAATTGATAAATAAATTTAGCAAAGTAGCAGAATACAAGGTTAACATACAGAAATCTGTTGCATTTCTTTACACTAACAATGAAATACAGAAAGAGAAAGTAAAAAGAAAAATCCCTTTTAAAATTGCAAAAAAAAATACTTAGGAATAAACCTGACCAAGGAGATGAAACACTTATATGCTGAGAACTATAAAACATTGATAAAGGAAACTGAAGATGATTCAAAGAAATGGAAAGATATTCCATTCTCTTGGATTGGAAGAATTAATATTGTTAAAATGGCCATACTACTCAAAGCAATCTACAGATTTAATGCAATCCCTATCAAATTATCTGTGACATTTTTCACAGAACTAGAACAAATAATCCTAAAATTTATATGGAACCACAAAATACCCAGAGTTGCCAAAGCAATTCTGAGGAAAAAGAACAGAGCTTGGAAGCATAACCATCCCAGACTTCAGACAATATTACAAAGCTACAGTAATCAAAACAGCATAGTATTGGCACAAAAACAGACATATGGATCAACGGAACAGAATAGAGAGCCCAGAAATAATCCCACACACCTACAGTCAATTAATCTTCAAAAAAGGAGGCAAGAATATACAATGGAGATAAGAGAGTCTCTTCAATAAGTGATGCTGGGAAAACTGGACATGCAAAAGAATGAAATTAGAACAGTCTTTAATACCATAAACAAAAATAAATGCAAAATGGATCAAAGACCTAAATGTAAGTGCGGATACTATAAAACTCCTAGAGGAAAACATAGATAGAACAATCTTTGACATAAATTGATGCAATATGTTTTTTGGATCCATCTCCTAGAGTAATGGAAATAAAAGTAAAAATAAACAATTGGGACCTAAGTAAACTTAAAAGCTTTTGCACAGCAAAGGAAACAATAAACAAAACAAAAAGACAACCTACGGACTGGGGGAAAATATTTGTGAATGTGACTGACAAAGGATTAATTTCCAAAATATACAAACAGCTCTTATGGCTCAATATCAAAAAAACAAACAACCCAATCAAAATATGGGCAGAGGACCTAAATAGACATTTCTCCAAAGAAGACATACAGATGGCCAAGAGGCACGTGAAAAGGTACTCAACATCGCTGATTATTAGAGAAATGCAAATCAGAACCACAGTGAGGTATCACTTTACACTGGTCAGAATTATCAAAAAGTCTATAAATAATAAATGCTGGAGAGGGTATGGAGAAAAGGGAACCCTCCTTCACTGTTGTTGGGAATGTAAACAGTCACTATGGAGAACAGTATGGAGGTTCCTTAAAAAACTAAAAATAGAGTAGCATATGATCCAGCAATCCCACTCCTGGGCATGTATCTGGAGAAAACCATGGTTCGAAAGGGTATATGCACCCCAATGGTCATGGTAGCACGCTTTACAATAGCCTAGACATGAGTGCAACATAAATGTCCATCGACAGATCAATGGATAAAGAAGAGGTGGTGCATATATATATATATATGTGTGTGTGTGTGTGTGTGTCTGTGTGTGTATACGTTATATGTGCGTCTGTGTATATATGATGGACTATTACTCAGTCATAAAAAGAATGAAATAACGCCATTTGTAGCAACATGCATGGACCTAGAGATCATCATACTAAGTGAAGTCTGACAGAGAAAGACAAATATATGATCTCACTTATAGGTGGAATCTAAGAAAAATGAACTTACATACAAAACAGAAACAGACTCACAGACATAGAAAGCAAACTTATGGTTACCAAAAAAGAAAGGGTGAGGGGAGGGATAGATTAGGAATTTGGGATTAACAGATTCACACTACTATATATAAAATAGATAAACAACAAGGTCCTACTGTATAACACAGGGGACTATATTCAATATCTTGTATTAACCTATAATGGAAAAGAATCTGAAAAAGAAGATATATATATATAAACACAACATTGTAAATCAACTATACTTCAATTAAAAAAAAAGGTGTCAAGGTAATTCAGTGGGGAAAGGATAGTGTTTTCCATAAATGACGTTGTAACAGAGACACAAGGAGAAGAATGAACACCATGCACAAAGACTAACGTTAAATGAAGCATAGACCTAGACGTAAGCGCTAAAATTATGCTTCTAAAACAGTGCTACCCAATAGAAGTATAATCTGAACCACAAATCTGAGCCATAGATATAATTTAAGATTTTTTAGTAGCCCCATTAAAAAACATAAAAAGTAATGGGTGAAAATAATTTGGATATTTTATTTAAGCTAAAACATTCAAAATACTATCATTTCATCATGTAAGCAATAAAAAGATTATTGATGAGGAAAAAAAATGCTGAACACCAACTTCAGGAGCTAATATTTCCTCCTGCATGTCTAGAGATAAGAAAAACCATATCTCCCAGTGTCTCTCTCAGAAGCGCTGGGAAGTTTTCCCTCTCCATTTCTCCAAACAGCTCTTCCCTCACCGCCTTGATTAGGCAAACAATCTATCCCTGAAACAATCCTGATGGTTGGGGAATAAGATGCGTTGATTGCCTAAAGCAACCTGGTCTCATCCCAGGAGCTGGGTGGAGCTGGCTTCCACAAAGCACCTGTGCTGGTACAGGATCCATGTAGATGCTAAAAATAGATGTCAGGGTACTGTGATCAAGGGAAGGGGGGAAGGGCTCGAAAAATACAATGCCCACTGCAGGTTGCTCTAAGGGTAAGATAAATGACACTGACCCCCAGGCGTGTGTGTGTAACAATGTTAGTTCTTCCCCTTGGACGTGTTGATTGCCCTTCCTTTCCTCCCCAACCCCTACCCTTCTCCTGGCTACCCAATCTCAGCTCTGCCATCACACAACAGAGGGCTCCCTGGGAGACAGTGAGCAGGGCCTCTGTCCTGTCTGTGCCACATGCCCTGGGCAAGTCCCTGCCCCTCACTGCCCACCTGCATCATGGGGGGAGTATATTATGTGTATGAGTGTGAGTGTGGGAGGCTTGATTCTACCGGCAGGGCTCTGGTTGGAGGAGTGACCTTCACTGACCTCAGCCTGCAGCAGGATGACAAGGCCCTGGGGCGTGGGCATCTGCTTTGGGAAAAACATGGGTGGAAGGGCAGGTAAGGTGGGTTCTGCTCTCCAGCTGGGGGAGAGCGACCTCAGGGCAGAGCGGGGGGAGAACCGCTCTCCAATCACCTACCCCAGCCCTTGCCTGCCCCTCACCTGCCTTTCTCAGCAGCTGTGCTCCAATGCAGGCCACAGCCCAGCTTAGCTCAGCACAGTAGGGGCACAGCTTCCAGGCCTGCCGTGAAAGGCAGTCTTGGAGAGCAAGCTGGTGGATGACTCAGCCAGGAGCAGCTCTGGTTGGTACCGGCCACACAGCAAACGGGCTCACCGTGGGGGTGGGTGCTGGGAACACCAGGTCTTCCTGAACTCAGGCCAGTGTGCCCTGTACCTGGGCATCACCCCACCCACAGGCATTATTACTAATGACAGCTAGACTAATTATTACTAATGACTAGACCAAGCACATTAACCTGACAGCACCCAGAGGTGAATATGTCAGTGGAATTGCGAGTCATCCCGTCACACAGTTTAACATGGTGAAGACGGGGGTTGTGACTCAAACCCAGATGGCTCTGGAAGTCACTGCCGTCGCATTCTCCAAACTTAGACAGACGGACCCCGTTGTCCTGGACTGGCCTAGGCGTTCACCCTATGCTTCCTCGTTCATCTCCCACAGGGCCCCCCGCTGCCAGCGTGTGTGAGCACGGGGTAAAGAGCACCCCATCACCGTGTGGGCATCTGGGCCCGGCAGGCAGGGGGAGGCCCAGGCTTCTAGGAAAGCTGCCTGGGTGTTGCCCCGCCAGGGGTCTGCTCACCTGGTACAGGGGAGCCGGACACCTCCATCTCCGCTGCCCAGAGCCTGCCGGGGGTTCCCTCTTCAAGACACTGCCTGGAGGAAGCGACCGGGCTCCCTGCCCCCTCTTCTCACCCCGGAGGCCCTGCCATGGCCTTGGCCCTGCCCCCGGCCCCCATGTGACCAGCGGAAAAGGGAGGGGGGCAGGACAAGGAGGAAGCTGCCCAGGCCGAGCATCATCAGTCAGATCCAAGCTCCCTGGCTCCTCAGGGCCTCTGGGGATGGTGCGTTGATGGCCGTCCCTGGCCTGCTAAGAGGCTGCAGCAATCTCGCCTCAGGAAATGTTCCACGGGTGAGGCTGACCTCCGCCAGGAAGGGCTGTGACAGGGCGGCTCTCGGTCTCTGGCCGGGGGTTTGACTTGGTACAGAGCGCCGCCTGGTGGGCACCAGCGGCACTGCCTCCCACGACCCTGGACCCCTCCCTCGCAGCCCCATCTCTGCATCCTTCCCCGCCTCTGGACCTGCAAACGCCAACTCGCCCCACCCTCATCTGTAGCCTCACCTTTCTTGGGGCCATGAGCGGCTCTCTCAGGTTGTACAGGATTCCTGGGGCTTCCTATACGGTCTTCCTCCGAGCAGCTGAATTCCGCGCAGCTGATCCAGTCCTGTCTGGAGTACGAGGAGGAAGTTGGGGCTAGAGAAGTCATTAGCAGCGGAGGAGCTCTCAGGTGGCAGAGGGAGGAGCTGAGCCACTTCCCAAAGTTACGGCATCACCCACATCTCCCCACTCTGTGGACTGGGAAGCAGGTCAGAAAGGTTCAGTCCACTTCCCAAGGTGACGGATTACATCGCTGAGATTTGAAACCAAGGCCCGCTGATTCGAAAGGTTTTGAAAGCCAAGGCCAAGGAGGGAAGCAGGCAGATGGCCCTCAGTAACCTGCCTCCCAGTTGGGCTCTGGTGGGCAAAGAGCCCCCTTCTCCGAGAGTAGACCGGCCTCCCCCTCACCTGGACGCAGAGTGGCTCCTCACTCTTGTTCTCCCTGACCAAGGCAGGTGGGGAGCTGGCCATGGACTGGTAGCCTTGGAAGCCTGATTCGACATCTGGGCGGAGTGGGGCCTGGGGTGGCGGCTTGGCCAGTTCAGCCTCAGGAAGGTGATGATGGCAGAGGCGGGTGATCACCCATCCTAAGCACTGTGATAACCTCTCGCCAGTCCTTGGAGACTGCTGAGAGTGGGGCAGGGTGGGCCATGGTGGAGAGGAGTTGCTGGCACAGGTAAGGTGGCATACATCCTGCTGCAAGGCCAGAGCTCAGGGGTCCTGAGGAGCAAAGGGTAATGTCCTGCTCTTGGACCTTCCTATGAGGGACTCAGTTGGAAAGCAGCAGACTAGGCCTCCTCTGTGCTTGCACCGCAGAGGGCTAACTCTGTTCAGCCCTGCTGGGGGAGGCAGTGGAGCTGGTGTGGAAAGAACGAGCACGCTGGAGTCAAGCAAAGTTGAATTTGAGTCCTGCCGTGGACACTTCTTAGCTGGGTCACTGAGTAAGTTACACTGTTTCTCTCTGCACCCCATTCCCAACCTGTAAAATAAGGATAATAATACAGTTGACTCCAGGGTCTGTTGTGAGAATTAAGGAAAGTAAGTCATGCAAAGAACTCTGCTAAATGCTTCCTGCTGGTCCTCACAGCCACGATGTACCAGCACTTAACAGGGATCCAGGAAGGGCTCATTTCCTGCATATTCCGCCATCAGCGGCAGCAGCATTAATTAGGGCAGGGTTCGGTTCTTAAACTGGGTTTCCCGCACAGTTTAGTAAATTCTGCATTTTAATTTAACACAATAAATTAAAAAGTAAGCCCTTTTTAGAAGGTGGGATTACCACCTGATAATCAAACACTCCCAGGTGATTTTAATGCCTGAGTTTGCATTTGTATTAAAACCAAATTGGCAGCAAGTGACGGAGAACGCGTCTGTCTTTAATGTTTAGCACGCTGGGCCCTGGTGAAGTGGGTTCCTGGGGGAGCCAGCAGCCAGACTGTGGCTGCCTCTTGGGAGAGTTTTCTGGGGCCTCCCAGGTGACTGGGTGGGGACCCACAACCCTCACCAGGAATCAGTCATCATCATTGAGATAACTGGCTTCCATGAAATTAGGGTTCTGTATAGGGGCTCTGAGGGCTTGGAAGTCCCCAGAAATCAGGGTGGCCACACAAAAATCCTCTGGAGGCCTCTGTTCAGTGAGCCATTGAACCCCAGCAGTCACAAATTCAGCCAGAACCACACTGTAAATCACATTTAATTAAGAGTTCCTAGGGGATATTTTTTTACCTAGCAAAGTTGTTTTGTTTTTCTAGTTATTATAAGTTATAAGCATAGGGAGGCTACATATTGTTTTATGAGTGTATTGAAGTTGATGCTGGAGCCCAGGGGTTGTTTCCCCCTTCTTTTGGAGAGGCTTCCCATTATTGAGTAGAAGAAACACAGAACTAATTATAAATGGGTACTGAGCAATCCTGACTGTAATTGGCAACTATGGCCACAAGATGGCGCTCAAAGCACACTGCTTCCGGCATTACTGGGTTTTCCAGCTGCGCATGGCCACCAGTCTGAGGAGGCCCTTCCTCGGAGGACAGGAGGTATCTGCCTCAGGGGGCTCAGGGGAGTCACCTGCATAGCACACAAGGGAAACACATACTTCTGGGGGGTTCAGGGCTGGGACTAGGGTAAGGCAAGTGAGGCATCTATGGTGCAAACTTTAAGGAGGCAGTGAGTGCCTCACCCTCGTCCAGGCCCTGGGTCTACTGAGCTGGGATGTGTATGTGAGTAGTGATATGGGCACTGGAGAACGGTCCCCAAGACCTTAGGAGAGAGGAAGGTGCTTTTGCTATAGCTCTGGTCAGGTGGGGTCCTCCTAGCTGGGGCACTAAGGTCCATTGTCTCCCCAAGATGGTATGGCCAGGGAAATCAGATGTACTTTCTGGGAGGGAATTAAGAGGAATGGACAAGGTGCTCCCCATCCTGGATCCCACTCGAGTCAGAGGCAAGTGTGTGTGGCGAGCAGAGAGGCCAGCAGGGTGTGGCAGCTGAGCAGAGTGATGGCCTGGAGGCCCCTATCCCACCTGCAGCTCAGGCTTGCCCCAGCCTTTCATGGCTCCCACTGGATAGAGGAGGAACAGCTGTGCTCCAACAGAGGCACGAGACCCTGGCACCTGTGGCAGGTGGGTCTCTGCCCAGGGTCTAGGTCCTCGATATCACTGGTGACACTGAGAAAAACAATGCAGTGGGCAGTGTGGCCCCTGGAAGCTGGATGAGGAGAGCTGATTTGTGAAGAAAGCATGGGATGCCAGGTATACAGGTGGATGTAGAAATCAGCAAACATGTTGGTAAGTCTAAATCATCATTATGTATAAAAGAAATGAGCATAATGAGTTAAGGTGGGGTGTGAAGAACAGGGTGGAACTAAAGTCACATACGACACAATAGCCGATACTGAACACAGTAACATGTGCAACAAGGGTGGGGAGAATCAGAGCATTCCGACTCCTGGGTACTTGGGGCTTTAGCTCCGGATGAGCACTGTCCAATACAGATACACTGTAGGCCACACATGTAATTAAAACTTTTCTAGCAGCCACCTTCAAGAAAGAAGCAGAAAGAAACTGAAAAATTAGTTTCATATTTTATTTAATGCAATATATGCCAAGTTTTATAATTTCAACATAATCAATATAAATGTTATTATTGAAAGATTTTATGTTCTTTTTATACTAGGTCTTCCAAAATCTGGTGTGTAGTTCACACTTATAGTGCATCTCAATTTGGTTGCTAAATTTCCATTGGAAATAGTTCATCTATATTTAGAGCTCATAAAATTTAGAGTTGAAAGAGATGATTCACCTATCCAAATTGCTCCAGACATCTGTAAAAGCTTTTCAGTAACTGTACTGTGTATCAATTTTTAAATTAAAATGTAAATTAATTACAATAAAAATTTAATTGTTTGGTGGATCCCCTTTCAAGCGCTCAATAGCCACAGGAGGCCAGTAGCCTTACTGTATTTCACGATGCAGCACTAGACATCTTGAAGTCAAGTATGCATGCTAAAATTTTAAGAGTAACAAGTAAAGAACAGAGGTAGAATGTATAACTTCCAAACCAGTAGAGGGAGATAAAGACAAAAAAACAAAACAAAACAAAACAATTTAATAAATTCAGCAGGAGGAAGAAAGGGAGAAAAAAAAACTTAAAAGGAAAATCATGGCAAATGGAAACCCCAAAGAAGAAGGTAAAAAATACGTATTAATCTATCAGTAATCATAGTAAATGTAAACAGATTAAGCTTACATATTAAAAGGTAGAGATACTTGTTTGATTTTAAAGAGATTATAGCTGTATGCCAAGATATACCTAAAACACAAGAACAGAGAAATATTGAAAATACATGAATTGGATACATCAGCCAAAGAATAGCTAAAAGAAAACTTTGTAGTAATATTAATATGAGATAAGACATTGACAGATTAAGGAAAAGGGTTTATTGAGGATAAAGATTGTCAATATAAGATGATAAAAGAAACAAGTCACAGAGATGCGAAGGTCTTGAATCTATAAACACCTAACGATAAAGCTTGAAAGTTAGAAAACAAGCAAACACAAACTTATGACATAATGAGGAGAATTTGACAAATTCACAACCTTAGTGGAAAACCTAGAGGTCATTCTGACCCACTCCATGAGTAAGCCTTACAATTACTTCTACTTCCAAGGTACATGAAAATCCGTCCTTTTCTCTCCATCCCCACTGTTATCCCCCTAGGCAGGCCACCACCATTTCTTTTTTTCTTTTTTCTTTTTTTTTTTTGGTTGCACCGTGTGGCACGTGGGATCTTAGTTCCCAGACCAGGGATCAAACCCATGCCCCGTGCAGTGGCAGTGCGGAGTCTTAACCACTGGACAGACAGGGAAGTCCCAGGCCACCACCATTTCTTGTCTGTCCTTATACAGGAACTTCCTCACTGGCTTCCACACGTGCCCTGTTATCCCCAGGCTGTTCTTCATACAGCAGTAAAAAGTAAATTGGAAAAATATTTTACTATTAACATGCTTCCCATCATGCAAGTCTCAAGTCCAAACTCCCCTCCAGATCTTAGAAGGGCCCCCCAGAGGGTTCCTTGCCTGTTTCTTCCACTTGCCCCCACACCCTCCACTCCCCACACACCTTGCCAGCATTATGCTCTGGGTGTACTGGCCACTTAACTCCTTTTCTGCCCCAGGCCTTTTGCATCTGCTTCTCCCCCTTTTTGAAATTCTCCACACATAGTCTCTCAATAAACACTTTCAGTTTGTTGAATGAACAAAAATACATACTAACCTGTTAATATAGGGATTTTAAAAGTCCTTATTTAATAGCTGAGGCCCAGAAAGACTGAGTGTATTTTTCAATATAGCATATTTGGCTATAGGGATATAAACCTAGTGGTTCCAGCAAATCACCAGAGATGAGCTCTGGCTGGACCAGTGTGGGCTACACACATGGTCCTGCATGCATCACTGTGTCCAGGGCAGAGAATAGTTTTATCTAATGGGCCTTGGTCACGTGTCCATCCACTGCCAAGAGGTGAGATCAGCTCCAACCAAACCCATGGAGTGAGAATGCATGAAGAGAGGCTCCCTAAACAGCTATATTTGTAATAGCCCCAAACAGAAAACATTCAAGGTAAACAGGCAAATAGTTAAACTGTGGTCCACCCATGCCATGGAATCCTACTCAGCGATAAAAAAGGAAGAACAATTGATTCACACAACAACACAGAAGGATCTCAAGCGTATTATGCTGAGAGAAAAAAGCCGATCTCAAAAGGCCATATACTATATGATTCTATTTATATAACATTCTCAAAATGACAAGATTGTGTACATGGAAAGCAGGTTAGTGGTTGCCAGGGGTTAGGGAATCAAGAGGGCAGGAGGTGGGTGTGATGAAATAATTCTGTATCTTGGTGGTTACAGAAATCCACACATGTGATAAAACATCAGAGAATGATATCCCTTGTACAAACACCAGTTTCCTGGTTTTGATACTGCACTATATTTACTTGAGATGTAGTCATTGGGGGAAACTGGGGAAAGGGCATGTGGGACCTCTCTGGATCATTTTTGCAACTGCCTGCAAATCTATTATCATTTCAAAATAAAAAGTTTAAAACATAGAATACAAAATAGTGAATACTCACTAAGAGCACCTATATACATTCCTAATTTATTATGTATGCACATAGAAAGGTCTTCTTAGGATGTTAAAACTTTGCTAATATATATTATTTATCATACTTTTAAAGATTTCTCTAAAGATCAAAAGCAAAACGTATATGATAATTAGTGAATATAATTCCCCTTCTCCCATCAAGAGGCAGGACGTGATGCAGAGACATTTCTGCACATAGCCCCTAAGAAGCCTGTCAGCTTCACTTTCTCTCCCAGGAAGTCAGCTGCTCTGTTGTAAAAGGCATGTGTTAAAGTCCAAGAGTGATGAGAGGCCATGTGGGAAAAGAGAGGCTGCCAGGAGCACTGAGGCACCAGTCGTGTAAAGCTTCCTGGATATTCCAGCCCCTCCCAGCCCCCGAGTGAATGCAGGTGGCGGCTCCCAGCCCACACTAAGTGGAGCAGAAGAACTGCCCAGCTGAGCCCTGCCTGCTTCCTGTCCCGCAGAATCGTGAGACGCAATACACAGCTGTTATTTTAAGCCATTATATTTTGTCATACACCAGTAGATATCTGAGACACTCTTCGATAATAAAGCTTGGAGAAATTTGACAATTAAATGTTTGATTGAGCACCTACTGTTTGTCAGTTTCTGTGCTTGGGGCAGGGGCTACAGAATGAATAAGAAAGAGTCCCTGACTCAAGAGCTCACAGACTGGAAAAGCAAGGAGGCAACTCTAACAGTGATTTGCAGAATGTATGAGCAGGGGGGCAAGTGTAGGGCGTTGCAGGGGGCAGAGGAGGAGAAAGCATTCTATCCCAGAAAGGCAGGAACGGGGATGAGATGTCTCTTCCTGTTGCTTCATCCAGCAATAACTACCAGGGGCGCTTTGTGGTATTTCCCTCTGGTATCTTATGTGGGCGGATTTTGCCATAGATGCAGTAACGATGCTGATTATAGATAACGTCAAAGACTTACCATGTGCCAAATGCTGTGAATCGCCATTGTTGTCCTCACAACCACCCACGAAGAAGGGTATTGCTAGGGTCCCTGTACCAATGAGAAAGTTGAGGCTTAAAGAACTGAAGTTAGTTGCCCAAGGCAGCTAACAACGGACAGAGGCAGGACTCAAACCCAGGTGCTCTGATCCCAGAGCAGGTGCTCACAGCCATGATGCTGCGAATCTGCTTTTTAATTGATTATAAATCAAGCATTTCTTCACGGTGTTAAAAATAACATCTGAAATGGCATATTATGGACTGTATAACAGGTTATTTTAAAGTCTTCTGAAATTGAACATTTCACATTATTTCCAACATGCAGAGAGTACATTTTCACACAAAGATTTGCTTTTGCATTTATGTCCCCCCATCATTCCATTACTTTAAAAAAAGAGTTGTGGCCAATGTGAAACAAGCCTTTTCTGAATAGTGGGTCATTTCCTTAGGATAGATTCACAGAAGGGTAAATAAAATACTTTAAGTTTGGGGTTTCCTGAAAGGAATGTTTGGAAGGAAAGGGCAATCTCTGTAGGTCACAGTCACATCCACCCATATTTGGAGCAATCATTCCCACATTTCATGGCTCTCTAGAAGCACAGAGGGGTGCTTCTGCAGAGGACCCAGCCATAATGAGCTGTAATGAAACTGCCTGTCAGTGTTCCCTCAGAACTTGAAGTGAACCTGTGGCTGAGGCTTGAGAATTCAAATGTGCTCTCTGGGCTGGTACCTCTGTGTGTGAGCGGAAAGCAGAAGTGGCCTGCCTCTCCGCCTCTTCCGCATACTTCAGAATCAGGCCAGTCTCTGCAATGGCTCTGGTGCTGGCAGCTTCCCAGGGTCTCTGGGGGAGCCTGGCAGTGGGTGACCATGGGTTGTTTGGGCCACAGGTTCTATTGGTAACTGATGGTGGGGATGGGGACACCTCTCTTCGGGAGCAAGCACTGCCACTGTGCCTGCAGATCCTCACGGATGCCCCAAGAGGCTGAGGGGCAGGGATCAGCAGCCCCTTTTTAGAGATGTGAAGGCGAAGGCTCAGAGAGGCGTGACCCGCCCTGTCAGCACTGCTGTTTCCCAGCTCTTTTCCCCTGTCCTCCATGAAGAGCCCTGGCTGTCCTTCTAATGAGTCCTGTAGCCCCTGGGACCACACTGGCCCTGGAGCATGGGAGGAGGAGGCGTTTCTTTCCATTTCCTCCTAGTTTCTTATGTGATGTAATGGTAGGATCAGCAAGCCTCTGAGACAGTGGTGTGCTGGTAAATGCTTAACAGTCGGTTCTCAACAGATGCATCCATGTATCCATCTGCCTAAGTTTATTATAAATTTTACGGATGTAAAGTATGTGTAGCACAAATAATAAGAAAAACATACAATTTTCTGTTGCAAATTCCATACAGCCAATTGATTCTTATAGAATACTTTTATTAATTTTTGCCAAACTCTTGACTATGTAGCCAACCTATATAGTCTCAATTTAGCCATGATTTGACAGATGGAGTTGCATCCTAATCCACAAGGCTCTATCCCATCATTTATAGTCATTAAATCTAATATGTAACCTACTGTTAAACTATTTCTCGCCCTCATACAGATTATATTCCTTAAACTGAAACAATTTTCAGCTTTAGCACTATGTATGTGAGAACTTGACTCCATTGTCAGTGTTCTGAGTGACTTTGCTGAATTGGATAATCATTTTCAGACACTGGAAAAATATTTCCTCAATTTTTTTGGTGCTATTCACAACGTGATGGGTATAGACCCAGCACAATTTAAATTTAATCTGCATTAATAACACTTTCTCCACTAGTTAAGTCTAGTCAACAAAACAATAATTTAAGCACCTGTTTGTAGCATTTTCCAGTTTCCATGATGTAAATTCTCCCACCATGGTCAATTTCAAAGTACTGGCATGACGTCACTAAATGCAGAGTTGGGAGCTGTGCATCAGGGCACCGTTATAGGGCTTGTCCGCCACACAGATGCATTAGGTGCTGGTGACCTCAACAGCACAAGAGCAAAAGGTAACAAAATGAGTTGATTTTATGTACTTATGACCTTTGTTTTAAATATGATTTGTTTATTGATAAGTTTATATAACATATAATTTAACTTGAAAGTTTAATGACACAGGAGTATTTTTCTTCTCTCTGGGTCAATCCTGTTTCTTGGTTCTACAGTGAATATTATGATGGAAACCACCATATCATCAATGTTGTTTATTTATTTTCTAGTTTTTAGAGTCAACATATTGACAAAGCAAGGAAGAGACTTTTAGTTAACTAACACAAACATTTTAGACCACAATGACAGGAATAGAATGATATAAGAAACAAAGATAGGTGGAGGAGAGAATAAGGAAGAATAAACTAAGCTAGTATCCTTGTCTTGCAGAGTAGCAAATACTGTCTTAATTTAGTACATAGAAAAGTAAATATACTGTTTAAAGTCAGAAAGGCAATTACTAGAAAGAATTATAAAAATACAATGAACAAAGCTGGGAAGGCAACATCTGGAGGAATAAAATAAAAATATAATTACAAATCAGGAAGGAGTGTGGGAGAGGAAGAAGAAAATAGTATAAGCATGCTAATTTTCTTATGTTTCATGTCTGCAGGTCTAAAGGTACCATCTAAAATTAATCCTAAAGTAGAAGTCTTAAAGTTGTAATGGTAACCATCGCAAGATCTAAAAGCAATCGCTTTTAGCGATTATTTGGGCAGAGGGGAGAATGATCGTGGACGAAGGGAAACTACTTTTTATGTTCTTATAAGCTGAATTTTATTTCCATGTGTAGGTATAATTTTATAAGTAAAAAAAGAAAACATAAGTACTGTTAAAAAAGCAACTTCTGCTTCCTCTGGTCTAGACCGCATACACTTTGCCGTAATCCCTTTTACAGTATAGTTTGCTTTCAACCACATGTGCAAATATCCTGAAAGTCCTGCAGTCACATTTAATCCCTCTTTCCAGTTCCCATGGCCTCCACCTTCGCCCTCCAGCCAGGGGGATTTGCTAGTTACACAGGGGAGTGCCCACGTTTTGTGCTTGTCTACACCACACCTATTCATAATGGGCTAAACATTGCACTTGGCCATATGGTGCATTCTCGCTATCTATTCCTCATTACCCTAAATTTATGTGAATGGAAAGGAAGGCCCAAGGCAGTTAGATGCCTTAATCAGAGTCCTACAGTTTAGTGGCTTAATTTGGCAGGTTCCTTTTCTCCACAGTGAAGGATTAAGACAGTTAAGGGAAGATAATATCGTCCAGGGCATCACCCCTCCTCCCCTTCCAGGAAATGCAGTGCTTCCCCAAATAAGAAGTCGATGCCTCAGGCTCCCACCTTAGAGAACCTCAGGGCTACCGGTCCCCTCATTAGGGGGCAGCATGCAGCCTGGAGAGGGGGGTTTTCTTCCCAGCAATTCAGGGGCAGGGCAGTGTGGGGAAGGAAACCCCCTCTCTTATCTGTCCCTTGAGGTCCCTCGAACTGTACTCTGCAGAGGGTAAAGGATGTGCCCCCAAGTAGGGCCCTGGTGGGAAGGGGAGGGTGGCCTGACCTGCCAGCTTTACACACGTATTCTATTTAATTCTCATTAACACACAATCGGTATGAAACAGCTGTAACTGTCTTCATTTTCAGATGAGGAAACAGTCTCAGTGCAGTTAAGGAATATGCCAGAGATCACCTTTTCCCTCCTGCTCTCCCTGACCCGGCCCCCAGCAAGGTGTGGCCAGTCCTTGAGCTGTTCCTTCCTCTGTCAGGCCTCCTGGCTGCTGGGAATGATGCTCCCAGGAGGGAGAGGACAGGGTCCACATAAGCTCAGAGCCTCTGGTGGGAAATGTGGCCTCCCTGCTCCTGCTGATGTGCGGAGCTCACGTTGATCTCTTCCGCACCATCTTTTTCTGCAGGGCACATCCGGGAGCTGCGCCTGAGTGGAGGCCCACAGGGGCCACAGGCCAGCTGGCAAGGTGGCTGCTGAAGTGTGGAGCCAGCCCCACCTGCAGTCCTCCCCCCCCACCCACCTGCTTCCACTGTAACTGAAAGCTGCTGTCTGGAGGGGGGTGTGCCAGAGCAAAGGGGCCCCCAAGACGGCTGTGGAAGCGTTGGGCTCTGCACCCTGTGGCAGAGGACCCGGGACCCGAGGAATGGCCCTGGGACGTGGAAGAGGGTGCTTCCCTTCCTATACATCATCTCATCCATCTTGGCAGGAGCTTGGCGGGAGGGAGGCTCCTCCGCAGGGAGTCATCTGACCGTGACCAAGTTCACACCTCCAAGAACGGAAGCTTGGCCACCCTGCTCTTTCTGCTCCACCACCTTGCCTCTCGGTGCTGTTCTCAGCGGGAGCACTGCTAACCTCACCCAGCCCTTCTGAACCCACCAACCTCAGCCTCCCAGGCCTCGGGGTCCCTCTCCCCTCCTCCAGAGTCAAGCATGGCAACATCTCACTCAGCATCTCCTCCAGCTCAAGAAGAGGACGTGCATAGCTGTCTGGCAGTGACTGGCTGCAGGGCGACCTCTTTGGGGCACGAGCATCTGGCCAGGCTGGGGGCGGTAAGGCTCACTGATGAGACAGCCTTCCCTACCCAGCCCCCACGTGGCTGTAGCCAGGCAGGCAGTTTGCTCAATGTGAGCCGGGCGGGCATTCCTGCCACCAGTGATCGTTCTGACTGGGGGACTGACCCAGTGACCCACAGTGACCTAATCACAGTCACTTCCCACGTCCCATCCAGTCCACATTTGGTTGGTCCAAGTGTTCACTGATCCAAATGGAGACGGAGAGTAGAGAGCATCTCTGTCTGTGAGGCTGGACCTCACACGAGGGAGGACACTCTGGAGCCGTGCGGGACCGTGTTCTGCTGTGAGTGCTGTGAGCCTGGGAGGGAGCTGGCCAGAGTCCGACATGTGGAAAGATGCAGAGAGCAGGGAGCAAGGGGCCAGCACCTCCTGCTCACATAGGCCAAGCCAGTCACTTGTTTTCTGTGCCTCCCACCAAAAACCTACCCAGTAAGGCATGTAGGAGAAGCACCAAGAGTCCAGCTAGCTGGGAGAGGGGAGATGGGGTGTTGAGGACACATCTCCCGTCCAGGCCCTTCCTGAGTCTTCGCCAAGGACAGCAAAGAACAGGCTTGTGTCCAGAAACTGTCTTCATCCTCTGCCCCAGCCTCCCTCCAAGATGTCGAAGCCACGGTGCCCAGACATCAGTGCCAGTGTGCGCTGTCCTCATTTAGCATTTGCTCAGGGAGCCAGTCCTAGTTCTCAGCCTGAGGGTGCATATCAGAGCCTTGGGTGCTACTATGTCTACTTCATTCTCCTGGTCACCACCCGGGAATGCTGAACACAACTGCATCCAGCGCTTCCCATGAAACCTGCGCTGGGAACGCTGGCCTCCTGCACATTCCTGGTGGGCTTCCACCACCCTTCCCTCAGGGTGTCTCCCCCTTCCTGCCCATCTGCTTCTTGGCCCCGCTCCAGCGCCATGTCCCGGCACTCTCTGTCCTCTCGGTGATGGGGGAGGTGTTGCTGACTACTTCAAGGTGCTTAGTGCTTTACTCTCAGGTTGCCTAGATACTCTCCCATGTTTTCTCCTCGGTGCATTACAGTTTTAGCTTTTTCATTTCAATCTAAGAAACACCTTGATTTTGCGTGTGTGGTGTGAGGTAGGAATTGAGACTGATTTATTTTCATCATGGAGATCCGTGTTGTTTCAGTATCATTCCTTGAAAAGGCTTTGTGTCTCATGAATCTTTTCAAAAAATCATTTCTTCACCTTCCTTATCGCCAGAAGCTGCAATCCACTCCACTTCCAAGCCTGCTTCTCCCTGATATTCTCACTCTGGTCCCATGAGATCTCCCCCCACGTCAAACATCTTTAGGGAGGATCTAATTTCTATCAGTGCCACGCCAATGGTGTGAAGTCCTAAAGGCGCTCGGAATTAAACTGAAGTTTCAGCTGTCTATTCCTACTTCCCCAAAATAAAACCGTTTTGGCGTGACAGGTGTATGGCTGTGCATGGTAGCTGAGATCTGTATGGGGTGTGTGTGATGTCTGGGACCTCCCCAAAGACAGACTGGATCTTATCACCCCAGGCATCTTGCACAGTGTCAGTCCTATGACAGTGCGGAGGAGATGGAAGTGGAATAAATGGAAGTGTCGATCGTGAGAGGCCTTAACCAATGTCTCACAGGAGCTCACATCCACAGTAATGCAGTATCTTCTCATCCACCAAAGATAAGTAAGCTTACATTTGCAGCGACAGGGATGGAACGAGAGAATGAAGTAAGTCAGAAAGAGAAATACCATATGATATCACTTATATGTGGAATCTAAAATATGACACAAATGAACCTACTTATGAAACAGAAACAGACTTACAGACACACAGAACAGACTTGTGATTGCCAAGGGGGAGGGGAGTGGGGCTGGGATGGATTGGGAGTTTGGAATTGGCAAATGCAAACTATGACATAAGGAATGGATAAACAAGATCCTACTGTATAACACAGGGAACTATATTCAATATCCTGTGATAAACCATAATGGAAAAGAATATTAAAAAATGTATATATATATATATATATATGTACAACTGAATCGCTTTGCTGTACAGCAGAAATTAATACAACATTGTATTGTTGTATTAATCAACTATTCTTCAATGAAAAAAATTTTTTGAAAAAGAAAGATAAGTAAGCTTAGCCTAAAAGTTGTTGAAAGGTTTGAAAGCTCCTTGGGGAAGGCATTCTTACCTATTATTTGTGCTTGCAGAACCCAGCTTAGGACTTGGTCCTGGCAAATCATTATGCTGATTGAAGTGGGTTGAACAGCCTGCATTTAACTAAATGGTAGCTTATGACTCTTCTTTATCTTTTTTGATGGGCTCCTTTTGAGTTTTATGTCAGCCCTACCAACTGGAGTTGTAGATTCCAACCTCCAGGTATTTTTGAAAATTAGGAAAGTATTTGCCCACTTGTAGTTTTCCAATCTTCTCTCCCTTCTCCAAGTCTCCCCTTGTCACCAGCCATAGCTAGCATTGTTCCTGTGGGCTCCAGGTGTCCTGTGGAAGTATTTTCCAGTTGCTCCGGGACTCATACCCTTCATCTCTGAGAAAATACAATTTGCTGGTTGGATTCCCTGTTTTTCTGGAGTTCATCATAATCCTCACAGGGAATGTGTAAATACAGCTAGTTCCAAGGAAGTTGCTTTCTCTTCAGGTTAAAAAAAAAAAAAAAATCCTCCTGCTATGTAAACAGTCTTCCTTCTTCTTGAGCCCAAACTTGGTGTAAAAAATACATTGTAATAATGAAATAGGAGAGTGTTTAGGATGAATTAAATAAAAAAAAAAGAACAGGTTATGAAGTAGAATTTGTGGCATGATTTTAAATTTATTAAGAAAAAATTAAGATCAAAGAAATATACTTTGGTAAACATGGAAAAAAAGAATGTAATGCTGTTCTCAGCATGGCTATTGCTTAGCTGTTTAGGGTACTTAGAGTATTAATAATTTTTATTTTATTCTCTATTTCTTATACTTTTTTATCATGCATAAAATTAACATGGATTATTTTAAAAGTCAGAAAAATAGCATTAACTTTTTTTGTGCATTGTTTGGAGTATAGATTATGTCTCTGAAGAGAGTATGGCAGAGACTGCCTACCAAAATGCATTTTCCCTAATAATAGGTTAAGGCTGACACATGACTGGACTGCACGTCCCAGCCTTTCTTGACATTAGATATGGCCATGCACTTAAAATGGAATGTGAGCCAGAGATACGTGCCACCTAGAGGGTGGGCTTTTATGTGTGGAGATGTGCTTTGTGCTCTCCCTTTCTCCTTTTGCTGATTGGATGCAGATGACAACAACACTCTAAGGGACAAAGGAGTTTGTGTTCCTAAATTATTATATTGGGCGAATCACCTGCCTACTTGAACAATCGTAGGAAATCATCCTAACACAAGTTTGCCTTATTCATCTCTGTTTCTCTAGGATCTAGCTGGGATCTGGCCCAGAATAGATGCTCAGTGTGAGTTTGTTAATTAGAACTGAACTCTGACTTTCCTGACATCTTCGTCACAAAGCTACACATAAAATACCACAATTTTGTTATTACTTAGTTAATAAAGTATGATTTCATATAAAATGTGAAAAGCTTGCAACAGCATGTTTCCATTCACTCCTTCATCTTTCGTGCAATTGTTGTCATATATGTTTCATCTACAACGTATATGAACTGGGGATGGTATAAACTCCAAAGTACAGTGTTACACTTTTTGCTTTAAGTAGTTATAGTTTTTTGAAGAAATTAAGATAAGAAAAAGTACAAAGTTTGTTTATATTTGCTCACATATTAGCCATTAATAGTGTTCTTCTTTCCTTTCTGTAGATTCATGTTACCATCTGGAGTCTAGCCTCAAAAACTTCCTTTAGAATTTCTTGTAGTGCAAGTCTTCTGGAGATGAATGATGTCAGCTGTCATTAATCTGCAAATAACTTTGTTTCATCCTCAGTTTTTCAAGGATAATTGGGTTAACAATTCTTTTTCTTCTAGTATGCTAGAGATATCTTTCCATTGTCTTATGATTTCCATTGTTTCTGATAAAACATCTGCCTAATTTTGTTTTTGTTCCCCAATATGTAATTTCTTTTCTCTTACTGTTAAGATAATTTCTTATTTCTGATTTTCAGGAGCTTGACCATGATCTGCCTAAGTGTGGTTTTCTATCCATTTTGTTCTTCCTGGGGTTTACTAAGCTTATTTTATCTGCAATTTGCTGTTTCTCAACAAACTTTGAAATTTTCAAATATTTTTCTTCAAATATTTTTTTTCTGTTCTCTTCTCTCTCTTCTTTCTCTCTGGGACTCCAGATACACATATACTATACCATTTGATATTGTCCCAAAGGCAACTGAGTGTGTGTTTGTTTTTCTTCAATCTTTTTCCTCCCTGTCCTTCAGATTGAATAATTTCTGTTCATCAATCTTCAAGTTCATTAACTTTTTTCTTTTTTAATTTGCACTCACTGATCTGCTGTTTGGCTATTGGTAAAATTTTCATTGCAGATATCCTTTTCACTTCCAGAATTTACATCCAAATCTTCTTATACTTTCCATTTACTTCCTGAAATTTCCCACCTTTCAATTATAATGGCTATCTCTTCTTTTAGGTCCTTGAATATATTTCCAATAGCTGCTTTACAGTCCTTGTGTGATAATTCCAACATCTGGTTCATCTTGGGATATATTCTTATGGATAGCTATTTTTCTTCTTATGAGTCAAATTTTTCTGTTCTTTCAGATTTCTACTAATTTTAGTTGTATGCTGGACAGCGTGGATGCCACACTGAAGGGATGCTGCATTATGTTTTCTTCCTTTAAAGGATGATGTGTTTTTTCCTGGTTGACAGTTACATTACTGGAATATCCTTTTGGTTCTGCCAGTTTTTTATTCTTTGTTAGGGCTGTTTTGTTTCAAGTTTGAACTTGTTCTAGTTCATGGCTCCTACTCTAGGCTGTAGTTCTTATTTCTCAGGTTTGGCTTTTCTGGAGTGTAAGATGAAATCCCAAGATGCTCAGGGAGGTCTCTCCACTCTGGATGGTATGGAACTCTTAACACTGTGAACAGTGCCCAATCTCTATTACCTCAGTTCTCAGCCTTGGAGCAGGTGATCTCTGCTAGGTTTCTTGGGGTCTTACCCCACGCATGTATAGGCAACCCTCGGCCAAGGACACACACAATGAATTCCCACAAAACACACCCTTCTCAGGTCCCTGCCCTGAAAATTCTGGCCTCTTAAGAAACTTGGAACTCTCTGACTTACACCTTTTCAGTTCAAGGATATTACTGCCCCTGGGGCTCCACCTCCCTGTACCATGGCAGGAAAACACCTATAAGAAGAAAGCCAGGGCAGCTGTGGGGCTCACCTTGTGTGTTTTTCTTATCTCAAGGTTCAGTCTTATGATGCCTGCTACTCAATGCCTGAAAACAATTGTCTCATATATTTGTCTTTTTTAGAGTTTCCTTCAGTGGGAGGTTATCTCCTGTCATAACTGGAAGCAGAAGTATAATTGCTATTTTTAGATATTTTAAAAAAATTACAGAATCTCACATTTCCCCTCAACAAAAATATATATTTACATGAGCAGTTCATAGTTTTCCTGGCAGCTTCAGTGTCTTAGCATGGTCAACTCTCTCAATAATAATAAATCACATTTGTACAGACATTTTTAGCATTTAAAAATCCTCTTACAAATATTGATTTGTTCCTTACAACATTGCATTTGTCTCATTCTACAAATAAGAACCAGACTTAAAGATGTTAATTCCTTTTGGGCAGTAATGAGAATTGCAACCCAGATTTTCCACCCAGGAGTGCAGACTCCGCTAACCTATCATTTTAGTCAACATATCAGGTACCTCCCTAGGACGAGTCTTGCACCATATGCTGAGAAAATTAACATATTTCTCCATAATTGTACACACTATAGTACAATGGTTCTGGAATATAGTATAACCAGGAGCTTAATTTGTTGCTCTAAAAAAATTGGAGCCCATTCTGGCTTGACAAGGTGACACTTGCATACACCTCTTGCATGTCTCAAGGTGATCTGTGTGCAGAACACTTCCAGTTTCCATTCTAGCTTCTTTTCTACCCATGAACAGTCGAATGAGAAATGAGAATTTGATCAGGGATGTTGGTACCTCTGACTACTGTTGGGGAGTGGGTGTGGGGTCAACATGGGCATGTGACGAGGTCTTAAGCTGGACAGGTCTCCTAGGTTGACTGCTATCTCCTGGCAAGTTTGCACTGGCAAGAGTTGAGATATTACTACAAATGTTTTCAGCCTCTGAATCAGTCTCAGAGCCTTTTGCCTCCCATAAAAGATGATGTTGCTTCTCACTTATAGTTACTCATAAACAGTCAGTTGATTGGGGGCTAGAAACAGGTGATGAGCTAGCTTTAAGGATCAGGCGTTTGTGCTAACCACTGCTCTTGCTCATGTGGCACAGGGAGATACTGTGTTTGAATGGACATGCTGGCTGGTCCTACATGGATGATGCTATGGAGAGATGATACGAAATGATTCAACCTAATAAGCCCAAAAGAGCAAGAATCTTGATGCTGAATTCCAGAGAACTTCATTCTATTACTTAAACTTTTCTTTCATCATCACTTTAATGTTACCCACTGATATTGGGTAACAATATCAGGGACTCCCTTCTCTTTTTTTTGTTGTTATTGTTTTTTTTTCCTTTTCTAAATTGAAGTATAGTTGATTTACAATATCGTGTTAGTTTCAGGTGTACAGCACAGCAATTCATTTATATATATACACATATATGTATACACATATATAGAGATACATATCTTCTTTTTCAGATTCTTTTCCCTTATAGCTTATTACAAAGTATCGAGTATAGTTCCCTGTGCTTTACCAGAAGCTCAGAGAGGAGAGGTGAGGCCAAGGAAAGGAGAAAAGTCCAGCCAGATAGTCCAGGGCTGAGTGAACTCTGCGTCCACTTTTACTAGTTTTCCCTCTTTGCCCTTAGCCCCACCCAGCACTGCTTGACCATACTCCCCTAAGCGGCTTTTCTACAGGGCCCGGGTCACCCACCAGAACTCAGGCAGCTCTGCTGATGGCTAGGAAGTGGGCAGAATCAGGCATCTGTCGACTCTCCACTTCTGCTTTCTCCAGGAAATGAGCAGAAACCCAGCTCAAGTGATTCATAGTGAAACATCGTTAAAGACTGAAGATTCTGGGCTCGGTCCTCTTCTCCTAAGCCTGAGGGGCTGTGGCTGGTTATGGGGGCGCCCATGCCATCTGACGTCTCTAGGCCCTGACGGACATACTCCAGGTAGGTCACCTTGCTCTTGGCCACGCTAGGTCAGCCCAGAGGTGGGCATGGGGGTCCTGTCTTCCGGGGCAGGCTGATTGGCCGCCTCCTGGAAAGCTGAGCATGGGAGCACATGTGACCACCAGTGCCTGATCTGGGTTTGTGCATGTGGGAGAGGAGGTAAGCTGAGGAGCAGGAAGTATGTGCAGGGCAGGTGGCACATGTGCTCAGGGCTACTCCGATGTCTGGGTCTGCTGGGGTATCCCACTCTTGGGGTGTCTCAGTGTTGGGATGTTTGTCACTGTTGGGCTTTGCTGAGCCGGGCCAGGCTCTGGCACTGTTCCTCATCCTCCTACTTCAGGTCAAGTCCTTTCTCATGGTTCTGTTAAGGAAGGTGACCTGCCACACCTAGGAGAGGCTGGACACGGGCCCGTGTCTGCCAACTGTCCAGGGGTGGAGAGAGGGGCTGGCCGTGAGACTCCCCTGCCCACCCCCCATGTGGGCCTCTGAAGGGTCCCAAACAGAGGGGGACACTTCAGACTGGTCACCAAGAGATCTGGCTCCTTCCTGGCCCTGTGGTCACTGCTGGGCGTCTGGTAAGTAGGTTCCCCTTGGGGCCATCCTTTCCTCGTCCGAATTACCACGTCAAACCTTAGCAACATCAATATTTTTGAATCAGCAGGCCCACTGGTTCAAGAATTAGCTCTTTTCTCGCCGCCTAAAATTGCACCTTATAGAACACAGAACCAATCCTTCATCCCAACCTCTCTGAAGCATGAGGAGCTAATCTGGTAACTAAGGAGTTCGTGTGTTACCTTTTCCATGGAAAGTTTCAATTTTAATATGATTTTCTGCATAGTCATCCATTTAATTGTTCAACAAACATTTATTGAGAGCCACTTCCTGCCAGGCACTGCTAAAGACGGCCGTGTCAGTGGTCAGGGGAGGGTGGTGCCCAGTGCCACAGGCTCCAGTGGGCTGGAGAGCAGAGGGTAAGGAGTAGGGGTCAGGAAGCCAGGGAGAGCACATGTCTTCTGAGTGGAGGCCTGAAGGAAGGGAGGGCCTGAGCCATGTGCGTTTCTGAGAAGCTTTCTTGGCAGGGGGAACCGAGAGGGTCAAGGTGCAGAGGAGGAGGCCTGGTGGAGACCAGGGTGGCAGCGAAGGCCAAGGAGTGTGCCAGGTGACCTGGCCAGAGAGGGCTGGGGTTGAGTCAGGTCAGGGAGGGCCTTCCTGTCCAGTGTGAGGACCTGGGCTGTAGTCCCCCAGACTTGGGAAGTTTTGAAATATTGAGTAGACAGAGAAGAAAATTTAGAAAAAGCGTATAGGGTGTAAGGAATAAAAATTGCACAAGCCCTGTGTGCCGTCACCTCAGTGTTGTTTTAAAGATCATGAGCATCTTTGAAGTCATCTGTGTGCTCATCCTTCTCTGTCTCTTCAGAGCTGTTGATATGAATTTTGGGTTTATTGTTCTTTTGTCTTTCCTTATAGTTCAACCTTGTATATTTAAATTGCTAAATATGTTATTTGGTTTTGCATGGCTTTGACCTTTGTAAATAGCAATTAAATATTCTTTTAAGACTTGTTGAATTGCCTCAAAATTGTTTCTGATATTCCTTCATATTGTTGCATGTGCCTCTGATTCATTCATGTTTATTGCTGGATAGTATCCTGTTATACATGAATATACCTCAGTATACTCTCCCAATATACTGCCAGTGGGCACTTGGGATATTTCTAGGTTTTGTTTTGTTTTGTTTTCCTATTATGAGCTGCTAGGTGCCGTTAGCACTTGTAAGTGCTAGTGGGGCTCTCCTTGCACATATATCCTGGGGGGTGTGTGCAAGAATTCCCTAGGGTGTATATATCCTAGAAGTAGAATTGGTAGGTAGTAGGGTATATAAATCTTCAGCCTTATTGGATGATATCAAAACTTTTTCCAAGCCAATTGTACCACGTTACCCACTCATCAGCAATATGTAAAAGTTTCCGTTGCTCTACATCTTCACCAACATTTGATCTTGTTAGAGTTTTATACCAATTCAGTGCAGATGAAAAGCCATCTATGTTTTGAATTTGTAGTTTTTGAATTACTAAGGTTGGGCATCTGTTTATATGCTTATTACTCACTCTGAATTCTTTTTCCTCTTCAAATCTTTTTCTCTATGGGCCATCTGTCTTTCATCCTATTGGTTTTCTGTAATTCGGTACATATTCAGATGTTAATTCTTTGTTTCTTATGTATGTTTTAAATACTTTTCTCTTATTTGTGCCTTGTCTCCTTATGTTATTTGTGATTTCTATTAATGATTGAATTTCTCAGTTTCAAACAAGCTTAATTTACCCATATGTTCTCTTATGATATACACTTGTGTATTGTCTAAGAGATTCTCCTCCACTTTAAAGTCATAAAATTATTCTCTTACATTATTAAATTTTAAAAAATAATTTTGCGCTTCATATTTAGTCTTTAATCCTACTTAGTAATGATTTTCCTATATGGTGTGAGGTAGCAGGTAATGTTTTATTTTATTTTGTTCTTTCCATATGGATAACCAAGAGTCTTTGCTCCACAAATCAAAAAGGCCATTCTTTAGCCACTAATCTACAACTCTGTTGTAAATCTGTGTAGTGGGTCTGTTCCTTGGCTGTCTTCTGTCAATGTGTTTCTCCCTTTGCCAACACTAAATAATATTATTAACTAGAGGCTTATAATAAATTTTGGTATCTGGAAAGAGTCTCCTCATTTTTTTCTTCTTTCATTCTGGCTTGACATTCTCGGTTCCTTCTTACTTAATATGGATTTTAGAATCAGCTTATCAGGTTCAACAAAAAAGTTATGTTCAGATTTTATTAGAAATATAATTTGAAGAGAAGTGATATCTTTATGAACATGACTCCGCCAATTCATGGACATGGTTTATTTCCTTATTTATTTAGGTCTTCATTAAAATATCTAAATAAAATTTTATAATTTTCTTTATAAAATTAGTGCACACTTTGCCTAGATTTATTCTTAAACGGTTTATTTTTATATCATTGCCACTGTCTTTAAAAATATGTTTTTTTGACTCTTGCTGACATATGCTTCCATTTTAAAGAAAAATCACTTTCTATGGGTATCAAAGGGAGAAGAAAGACTAGCAGTAAAGAGGCTGTTGTAATAATCCAGGCTGGAGGTGATGGTGGCTGGCCGCAAATTGATAGTAACAGAAATAATGAGAGGTGGTCAGAGTGGTGAGATTCTAGATACTTTTGAGAGGGATTTGACAGTGTTGCAAGCGTTGGGTGTGGGAGAGAGAAATTTAAGATGATTCCAGAGCAACACAGAGACTGGAACTGTCATTTACTCAGCTGGGTCAAGGGTGGAAGGAACTCATTTGCAAGGTGGTGATTATTCCAGAATATCGATGTGGACATATGTAAAGGTGGAGATTCCTATTAGACATCAAGTGGAGGAATGAATTCTTGGCATGCCCCCCCAGGTGGCCTTCATGATAGAAAAGCAAGGCAGCGTGGCCACTTGGGGGAGGGGGTGTTGTTACACAAAACAAACCGAAACATCGGAGTTTGGCGCAGAGAAAGGTTTATCAATCGAGGAGGCGCCGACTCAGAAGATGGGAGGTCTAAGCTCGTCTCAAATCTATCTTGCTAACTGGCTGGGGCACAAGGCTTTTAAAGGCGAAAACGGTAAAAGGGATAGGGTCGTAGCATACGTGATCAGTTCATGGACCTTCTGATCAGTTGGTGGTACGGTAACGGTGATGTTTTGGGAATCTCAGTCATCAACCTTCTGGTTCCAACCAGTCTGGGGTCTACGTGCCTGTGCTCAGCGTGTAGTCACCATCCTCTACCTGGGTGGGGGTCTTAGTTTCTACAGAACAACTCAAAGATAAGCATCAGATGGTTATCTATTTCCCTTCAGGAGGAACTAGGAGTCCTGTGACTCTCCTGTCCTAATCATTAACTGCTTGAGTCTGCTCTTTGGAACACGAAGAAGGCTTAGGAGACTAAAGCTTTTTTTTCCCCCTGTAAGTAAGAAATGGGGGGCATGGAGGGTCTTTTTCACTCGGGAGGGCCCCATAGGGTCGTGCTCAGTTTCAATTCCCCCTTTCATTTGTTACTCTTCAATCCTGAGGGGAACAGGTGCTGGACAAGATCTTTCTTATTCTCTTTCGAATGAAGTTTTGGATAGAGGGGTTAAAATTCAGCAGAGGAACTCGATTTTACTGGGACTTGGTTTCAGGAGTGGAGATATTTTGTGCAGAAGGGGAAGCAGGAAGATGAGCTCCTCAGAGGTCCTTGAGCCACACTGTAGAGCTCACACCCATTTTATTTACAACTAGGGCCTTGCTTTGGTTGTCTCCCTCCAAGGGCTTCAAACCATCAAAATGCACCAGCATTTTGCATGGGAAATGATGTCTCCAGGCAACATTTCTAAGCCCTCTGCACACCTGTTAAACACTTAAGTCTCAAAGTCCAGGTCTGTGTTACCCAATACAATAGCTTATAGCCATCCCTGAAAAGTGGCCAGTCTGAACTGAGATGTGCTGTAAGTTGTAAAATGCACCTTGGATTTCAAAGATATTACAAACAAACAACAAAAGAAATATAAACTATCTTATCTCATTAATACTTGAAGATATTGATTACATATTAAAATAATATTTTGATATATTGGCTTAAATAAAATATATTTTTAAATATATTTAAACAGATAGATTTACCTAATTTAACCTATTTATTCTTACTTTCTAAATGTGGCTGCCCCCAAATTTAAAATTGCACACGTGGCTTGAATTTGTGGCTAGTTTTCTATTTCTGCTGGGAAGCACCCTTCAGAGAAATGATGCTTCTTGTTCCATGGCTAAGGCTTTTGTGAGGAACATGGTTCAAGAAGGATGGGAAGTTAGAGAAGTGAAAAGTCACTTGTCCTACATAATTCCTAGAAGAAAGAAAGGATGGAGGATAAGAAGAATGGATATAGTGCTTACAACAAGCTGTACACTAGATAGGGCACTGGTATTTGCAATCTCATTTGATCCCCACAGTGAGATCAGTTTCATCACTCCCACTTTACAGATGAGAAAATGGAGGCTCAGAGAGGTAAGGTCCTTTGCCCTCAGACAGTAAGTGCTTTGTCTGGGATTCGAGCCTGGTTCCACCTCATACGTCTGCATGCTTTGCATTAGGAACACTACCACTGAAAAGCTGACGGAACACTTCTGGAGAGATGTAGTCAACATTTGGCAGGAGTGTGAAAACTGCTCTTCCCTTTTGGCCAATGGTTAATCCTTTTTTTGAGAATTCATCTTCATAGATAATTCACAGCAAACAAAAAGATTGCACGGGGATCCTTTCTCCCAGCATTGCCCATAACAGCAGTGGAGATGCCCAAAGCATCCCATTAATAGGGAGTAAGAGAGTCAATTATGGGGATTCGACCAAGAGGATTCTTCTTGGTCATTAAATCTGATAATTTAAGGAAAAGAGCAACATAGAATGTGCTTATGGTATGATCATGGATGATTAATGCATTAAAACCTTGTACATCAATTACAAGTAAAATATACTTGGATGTGAAAAGTAGTATGCAAAAAAAAATAAAAGAGGGCAGGAAACACTTGTTGATTTTTGTATTTTCAATAATAAGAAAATTGCCAAGCAGCACTCCAGTATCAGATTTTCAAAAGATATACACAAAATATAAAGAGTTATACAGTCAAAGATGAAAAAAGATATGCACACCTGAAGAAATTGTGTCGTAGAGTGGTCAGAGCATATCGGGAGTTAATAATGTTGAAACCTACAGTGAGCCCCCAGAGATTTCACTCCTCCCGGGAATTTGGAGGGTGAGGAATAGGATGGGGGAATCTCAGCATCTGGAGACCTTCATACAGAGACCTAGCCTCTGCCCACACTCTCCACCCTACTTCCACCCTGCATCCCTCACAGTGGCACAAAACCATCTGCGGTTCAGCCTCACCTCTCTCGTCCCTTTGCATGCCCTTCCCCCTGGAGCAATTCTCTCTAGCCCAACAACAATCTTTCTTCACCTCCCCTCAGGCTCCCTCTCCAAAGTCCCTGCTTCTGTGAACCCTCTCTTACTATCTTCCACCCTCACCCCACCCCACCTCATCCCCAATTACCAGCTCCTTCCTCCCTCTTTCCTCTGCTTCTTCCCCTTAGTGCTGGATTCCTGCTCCAAAGGTTGTATTTCAGGCATTGTATTACAGCATCCTTTTTCCTGCCTCCTGTCCCCTGCAGGCTGTGAGTGCCTGAGGGCAGGGGCTGGGCCCTCTGGGCAGGCTCAGCATCTACCAGAGGGTCTCTGTATGCCATCTGTGACACTCCCTGCTGAGAGCCCCACAGGGACTCCCAGGACACTGCATGGGATGAGGGCCATGTCCATTACTGGCATTCATGGTCCTTTCCCAACACACATCCTCACCCCATCCCTGCTCCCTGTGCTCCAGCCTTGAACCCCACCTTTGTCTCTGAACACACATGCTACCTGGAGTGTTTGTCCGCTTTGCTTTGGGGACACCTCTTCCTCATCCCCCAGTGCCCATCCTGGGTGCAGTCTTTTCTGAGAAGCCCTTCCAGACCACCACTCCCCTTTCTGGGCTGGGCCATGAGCCTTCTCTGTGCCCCACAGCCAGGCACCTCCATGCCCAGCACCTACTCCACTGTGTCTGTTTCCTCAAGTCCAGGGTGTGGATCAGGGGCAATTCTGCTCCTTACATGTTTAATAATCAAATGGCCACAACACAGAGAAAGCTGAGTAAAGCTGCAGTTCTGGTGGCTAGCCTGGAGGGTGAGTGATTAACGCTGGGTGTGCTGCTGGTGTCAGCCCAGGAGTGACTGGCCAACTAGTGCCCACCTTGTGCCGGGGCTAATGAACCCTGGACCCTGTGGCTCCCAGAGAGCAGCTCTTTCCTGGCGGGATGGCGAAACCACAGGGTCCTGCTCTGGGCCTGCTTGCCTGCAATGTGAGGGGGCCATGGCAGGCCTTGTGCTAAACATCTCACAGCCAGGGGTCAGCAACAACTCTGCAAGGCCAGCCAGGGAACCCCTGTAGAGCTGCTGGCAGTAAGAGTTTCCAGCTAGTACCTGAGGTGCCCCTGAGGTCTGTTTTTACCACAGTTGACCACTGTGTCAAGCCAGCCTGGGGTGGTAAAAGGGGGTGGGGGGCTTTGGAGTCAGAAAAGTCTGCATCTGACCTTGATTCTGACACTTAGCAGCAGTTTGATTTCAGATAAGTTACCTATTTTCTCTGAATCTCAATTTCTCTGAGTCTTGCTTTCCCCGTCTGTATAATGGGCATAATAATACCTACGTTACAAGTTTTCTAAGATTAGAGAACACCGATGGCCTGTTAGTGATGTGCATTCCATTATGGCCATTCTCACTTAGGAATCATTTCTTTACGTTCCAGTGGAGGCCAAGCCACGGATTAACTCCCTCGCTGGGAGGCTCCTGATTATGGGAGCTGGGCTGCTGTCACCAGCCCATGTCTTTGTGTGACAGTGGTAGCTCAGTTGCAGCTAAGCTTTGAGGGTCTGGCCAGGGGAACTGCTCCCTGGCCATTTTTGGCAATGTGGAAGTCAGTACACATACCGAGATATAAAACTGGGTCCCTTCCCCAGGACACCGTGAGTTCCTATATTTTGTTGCTGTTGCAAAAACCACAGAGGTGTGTGCCAGCCGGGAGTGCACGGACTGAAATCAGAAAAAGGAAGTGAGGAGGACCGTGGGAGGTGTTGCCCCACCTGCCTGGTTCCTGCCAGTCAAGTCCCCATCTTAGTCTTCAGGGGAATTCCTGAACTTCTGGAAACAACCTGAGCTGCCTCCTTTTCCTCTTGGGTCATTTGAGGCAGGATATAGGGCCCTGGCCTCTGCTGTTCTCTGCCTGCGGGCACTCTGAGCCCTCGGCTGATGTAAGAGGTGGTGTCACTTGCTAACTGGAGGGGCTTGGGACTGCACCAAGGTGATCGCTGGTCCTTGCCCTAGAGCTGGGTGTCAAGGCTCTCAGGGCACCTCTGGCTCTGCTCACACCTCCACCCTCCCAGCCATTGTCTGCAGAGCTTCTATTTTCCCACCTGCCCCTCCTGCGGCTTCCCGCTGCACATGCTCTTGTTTTCGCCCTGGAGCCTCGCTCCTGGGGACAGCATTCCTGCTCCTGGTTTCTACTCTTTATATTTGAGATGACCAAATCCTCACTTCCAGTCCTGTCTCCATGCACTCCTGGCCCCACACCTCTCAAGGCCTCAATTTGGTCCACTCAGTGTCCTATTGTCCTTTCAAACCAGCTCCTTGTGAAAAAACCCGAGATTGGACAGACTCAGTGGACAGGCCAGCAGGGAGGTGATGCAGAAGAGAAGCCAAGGACTCCAGAACACATCCACAGAGGGCCTTGTAGGCTGACATTCCCTCAGGAAGTGCAGGTAGATTTCAAGAGCCTCGAGGCAGCAATATGCATAATGGGGTAGGGTGGGGGGCGGCACGTAGGATGGAGGAAGGTGCCACTGTGAGACCCTGGACATGGCCTCACATACATTCACATGCTTAATTCTTCCCACAACCTTGCGAGGAAGATTTTGTTCCCATTTTACAGCTGCAGACACTGAGGCTCTGAGAGCCTAAGTCAATAAGACTGCAGGTTAGAAAGAGAGCTAGGATTTGAAACAGATCTGTCTGACGCTGCTCTGGGTCAGCCTGCCCTGGGTGGGGAGGGGTTGAGACAGGTCTAGCCAAGTAGTCTAGGCTCAGGGTTGTGGTGTTATCTTACTACGGAATCAAGGCCAGAGGCTGCCACACATCCTAGACTCACAGGGCCCATTTCCAGATGCGCTGAGCTGGCCTGCTGGTGAGCTTGGCACTCTTGGGACCTGCCCAGCTCACAGTTAACCCAGGGCCTGCTGCCTGGCCTTCAGACAACAGGGTTTCCCGGGAAGCAGGAGAGACCTAAAATTAGTCCCTCACTCTCTCCCTAACCAGCACTGTGACGCTGGATGAGCCACCCACCTCTCTGGGCCTCAGTTCTCTAGGCATTGCACACTCTGGGATTCTTTAGCAAGGCACCCTTCCGGGGACTTCCAACATCTTCCCAGGCCCCCATGTCTCCTGGGGACACACAGGCATCACCTGGGACCTTGTAGAAAACACGCCTGCTTGGGGCCCACCCAGACCAATTAAGTGGTAATCTCTGGGGACCAAGGTGTGCAGCCAGGGCTGGTGATGATGGCTCTATATCTAAACTCATCAAGTGGATTCTTCATCTCTTTGGATTATCTCAGAGGTCCCTTTGCCTCCTTGTTTCCAAGGTGATCCTTCTAACTGGAGTGCTCATCACCTACGTGTGGGGTGTGCGTCAGGCCCCCGGCTTGTCTTTCCCTGTTCTAGGCCTGGCTTATGCCAGCCAGGAATAACCTTTCTAGATCTGTGCTTATCACATTGTTCTCCTTTTCCAGACTTTCAAGATCTTGCCATTGTCTAGAGCCCCACGTCTAGCTGTGTCGGCCGACGTGACTCGGCTATAGTGTGATTTCTCATCATGCCTGCACTCAGCCCTCCCCTGTCTGGAGAGTCCATCTGCTCTCACTGAGCTGGGTGCTGTTCAGGGTCCTCATCTGGCTCTTTAGTCTGGTTTGTGCAGATCAGGTTGGGATGTTAGCGAAACCCCCTTTGAGCAGCAGCCCCAGTAGAAGGAGCAGGGGAGGCAGGGGGACGCTTCATACCAGCATGTTACTGACGACTTCTTTGTCTCGGGACCCATCGTCCACAGTTTCACGCCCACTTTTGCTTCAATGTGTTCTCAGATGCAGAGACAGATAGGAGGGTGCATCTTTTATCCACAACCCCAGGTACGGCTACTCCCGTGCCATGTGCTCCTGAGAAGGCGCAGGCTAACGTGTGCCTGCTGCCCAGAGCCACTCAAGCATTGAGGGTGGACTTCAAAGTACGTGGGAGAGGCTGGCTGGCGGAGGGCTCTGCCGGGCTTTTTCCAACATGGCCGTGCTGCTAAGCTCAGAAGTGGGGCAGAGGTCTCTCCTGTGCATCGGCTGTTCAGGAGCGAGATGCAGACCCAGCGGGCATGCCCAGGCTGCAGAGAGCTCCTCCTGCGGTTCTGACCCAAGCTCTGCTGTTTCTCCTCTTGCCCCTCCACAGACAGCAAGGGTCGTTTCCACCTCTTTGCTATTGTAAATAATCATGCTTATAAACATGGGTATACAAGCATTTTTGGACTCTTTTGTGAGGGGTATCCTTTTACTTTTTATAATTGAGCCATCTTGTCTATTATTTCAGCCAATTTGACCAAATGATCATTTAATAAATACAGTCGATGCTTGAAAAACATGGGTTTGAACTGTGTGGCTCCACTTATATGTGGATTTTTTCAGTGTAAATACTACACCATCTATGGTTAGCTGGATCCACGATGCTGAACCATGGATATGGAGGGCCGACTATAAGTTACACGGGGATTTTCCCCACGTTATTCAAGGGTCAACTGTATAGTATTTTTAATTGGATGGAAAAGTGGATGGGAACTTGGGGTGCAGCCTCCACCCTTGACCAACATGGAGACTGAGGCCTGGGAGGGCCTCCAAGTGAGCCCCTATCTGAGTGTGGCTTCTGTTCACAGGAGATTTGATCCTGGCCCCAACCAGTGACCTTCCGAGGAAGGAGGGGGTGAGCTTAAGGAGGAGCACGTTGGCTTTGCAGTCAGACACAGAACGTGCAACGTGGCCATCTGCGGAAGTGACTGACCCTCTCTGAGCCTAGCTTTCAGCACCTGTAAAATACTGCCCCTGTTTGTTTGCGCCCTCACGGGGTGTTGTGTGAAGATAAGGTGAGACGATACAGAGATCAGGATGCAGAGCCATAGTAAAGTAAGCTTTCAGCAAGTGGAGTTATTATACAATTAAACACGTGGGTGTAACCCTTTGGTGCTGGATAGAAACAGGTGAAGGGACTAAACCCTTAGCCTCTAGCTTCTCTATTGGTGCTCTTTCCACCTCGGTGTGTTTGGTTTTTTTTATGTCAGGTTGATTGACATGTGATTTACAGACAGAATATTTTATCCTTCTTAGTGTGCCCTTTGGACACACGTACACAGTTGTGTGACCACCACCACGGTCAAGATATAGAACATTTCTACCACCCCTTTGCCCTTTGGAGCCACCCTCCTACCTGAAATCCCTGGCAACCACCAATCTATTTTCTGTCCCTATAATTTTGCCTTTTCCAGAATGTCATGTAAATGGGGTAAGGCAGTACGTAGCCTTTTGAGATTGGCTCCTGTCACTCGGCATAAGGGCTTCGAGACCCATCCGGGTTGCCGTGGGTCAGTAGTGTGTTCCTTTTTACTGCAGAGAAGCATCCCAGTGTATGGAGATACCTGTTTGTTGTTTCATTCACGCCTTGACAAATATTTGGGTTGTTTCCAGGTTTGGGCAGCTATGAATAGATCTACTATAAACATTCATGTATAGGTTTTTATATGAACATTAAGTTTTTACTTCTCTAGGGTAAATACCCAGGAAGGTAATGGTTGGGTATACGTTTAACTTCCTCAGAAGTTGCCAAACCGTCCTCCAAAGTGGCCGCACCACTTGCGTTCACAGCAGCGAGAGTGACAGTGTGGTTGCTATGCATCCTTGTTAGCACTAATGGATTTTTTGTTTTTTGTTTTTTTTTGCGGTACGCGGGCCTCTCACTGCTGCGGCCTATCCCGTTGCTGAGCACAGGCTCCAGATGCGCAGGCTCCACGGCCATGGCTCACGGGCCCAGCTGCTCCGCGGCATGTGGGATCCACCTGGACCGGGGCACGAACCCGTGTCCCCTGCATCGGCAGGCGGACTCTCAACCACTGCGCCACCAGGGAAGCCCTGGATTTTGTTTGTTTTTAAAAGACACTCTAATAGGTGTGTCCTGGTATCTCAGTGTGGCTTTAATCTACATTTCTCTACTGCTAATGTTCTTGTCCCCTCCGTGCTTCTGATTAACTACAGTAGGCTGTGGAGTGAACAGAGCATCCACATTATTGCAACTTCCGCCCACCCCTCCCCCTTTTCACTTGCTTTTTTTAAACTTTTAACTTGTAAGCTCTCTTGTTAGTGTGTAATGGTGGGGAAGAAGGAAGCAAGGCCGAGCCCCACCTTGCACATGTTTTTGGAAGGAGATCTGTTTGTTATTTTTTTTCTGAGAGAACTGACACAGGAGAAGAGCATTTGGATCTGCTGACATACAGCGAGGAACTGACTTTTGAATGGAAAGGAAAACAGGTCATTTACAGCCATACATGGGAAGTTGCTCTTCTGTTCTGTATCATCTGGTTTAGAGGCTCCACCAGCTCCTGGGCCTGGGGACCATGCCTGTGATACAGATGGCAAATAGGTATGCCTCTGCACTGGGTATGTACAATCCAGAAAGGGTGACAGTCATATACGCAGACAAGAAAAGGGGGGGACTTCAATCTTGAATTTTATCATAGCAACTCTTTGTCACTAGGTCTGAGCTTCCCCACGGAATGCACTGAGTCCCAGGTTTCCTCTGACCTGCCCTGTTGGAGGGTGGCTCCACACAACTTCTTGCTCCGTTTCCTCCAGAATAGCTTCCTTGCATCTTAGCCCCAAGGGCTGCTAAATTACATCTCATATCCTGAGACTTTTACCCATTGGCAGATCACCCCACAGGAAGTCAGGGATGAGACGGTCAATCAAATGTGGGTTTAGCGCCTGAACATCTGTAACCCAGCTGATTCTTCAGGCTCCAGATGTCGCCCTCCAGTGCAGCAGCTGTGAGCGGGATGGCCTGGATGTTTTGTTTCTGAGATATTACAAAGCAGAGTTTGGACGATGCTATGGATCTGTGCAGGATAGGTGGGTTGGGGGAGAGAGGATGGGCAGTGATCCCCAACCCCGGGGGCCCGCATGGCCACTTCCAGCCCCAGTGTCCCAGAGGTCATAGGGAATCCCCCTTCTCAGGTCCCTGCAGACTTGTCACCTGGCTCCCAGCGCACGGTGCACAGACAGGGGAGCACCTGGTCCGCACCCCTCACCACACACAACCCACAGGCTCTCAGTCCACTCAGGCACCTCTCCAGCCATTCTGCACTGACTCACTGGCCTGCATCTCTTCTGTGGTCAGTGTGTAAAGCCCAGAGGGTGGAACTGAGATCACCAGGGCCATTTCAATGAGAAGAAACTTAGACTCAGAGAGGGGAAGTGACTTGGTTAAGGCAGTACAGCAGCCAAGCTGGGACTGGACTCCAGTCCTGTGACTCCCATTCTGGCCTGCAGCTCCCCTCTGCCTAGGGGCTGAGTGAGTGGGCAGGTACCTGCACAGCTGCCAGTCTCTCACTCCTGTGTCCAGGCTGCAGAAAGGCAGGGCCTCTAGTCGGCCTGGTTGGGCATGCGGAGGAGCCATGACTAAACTGGCCTACGTGCCACATGCCCTGAGCCTGACCCAAACTGGGAAACAGCTTGCCGGCACAGAGCAGGGCCTTGTCTTCCCCTGGAGACCCCTGGAACCCCTAGCAGCCTCCAGACCTCTCATCCTGCCAAGGCCATCTTTCCCTTCACCCGTCCCCAAACTTCTACTTATCCAAAACACTTTCAGTGTGGTACCTGGCTAAGCCCCTCCTTCTTGCCTGGGCACCAAGCAAGCCCTTTTTTGAGTTCAGCCTCCGGTGTGCAGTGCTGTCTACAGACCCAGGGTAGACTCTACTTTGGCTACCGACTCACAATGGTACCCCGGGCAGGTCACTTCTCTGCTCCGAGCCTTAGTACCATCTGCAGACAAAGGCTGATAGATTTGACATTGTTGGATGGAAGGAAGATTAAGTGAAGGGATGCAGGTAAATGCCCGTACAAAGGAGGCTCCAATGAATGCCGTCCCAGAGCACTGACTTTATTCCCTGAGGGGTCCCATTATTAGCCCATTTCACAAAGGAGGACACTGAGGCTGGGACAGGTTTTGTCACTTGGTCTAAGCCCGTCGGATTCAAACTGGAACAGCCTGGCTCCAGAGTCTGTGCTGGTGCCTGCACCTGTTTACAGAGGTAAGAAGACACTTTTGATAACGAGTGAATTAGAATGGTTTCTTCTTGCCATTCTTTATGCAGCCCTGAGAGGCTACTCCCCATGTCCTTCCTTTTACAAACAAAACCGAAGCAGGCCTACAGGACAGGAGAGGGGATGGCCACAGCTTGACATCTGAGACATACAACTTCTCCATGGGATGCACAGACCCCATTTTGTTAGAAATTCTTGTTTTTCAAAAATCTGTCTTTTCAAGGGAACATGATTCAAGCATCTCACTTCAGTAAACATGGCTTCTTAACTTCAGAGGAGATCTGAGGGGCTCTGATATTTCCCCTGAGCGTCCAGCTGTGTTCCCTAGGAACACATTTTTGCATCTTGTGTCCCAACACTCACTTTGTCTTCTCACCTGCTTCTCCTAGAAACGTGGTGTGTTAGCAGGCCCTCTGATTCATTTTATTGAATGAATCGGTTAGTAGCACCTGCTGGGATAGCCCCAAAATGACTTTTATGTGACAGAAACAAGCTTAGCTTGGCTCCAGCCACCATCCTGTGTGTTGGGATGTCCGTGCTGGACTTGGGCTGGCTCTGTTGATGATGGGAATGTCGGTCTGACTGAGACATAATGACTTTCAGAGTCTGGGGAGAATCCAAGTAGAAAAAGAACTTATTGAGAAGAGGAGTCTGAGCTATATATAGTGAGAGATTTGGGTGCCATCAGCATATAGGTTCATTCATTCATTTATTCATGTATATGGTAACAGTTTATTGAGCATCTACTCTGTGCCAACCCCTGATAAAGGTGCAGTGGTCTTCTTGCACAGAACTAACATTTAGTGGATATGTGGCTCTCGGGGGTAATTAATGCCAGGGAATAGCTGAGGTCTTCTACAGTAAACTTTTGAAATGAGGACATGTGGCATCTGTCTGAAACGAGAAAACTGTTGTGGGGAGTCTGGAAGGACACTGAGCAGCAGACAGACAGAAACGCATCCAACAAAATACGTAGTGAGATACAACAAAGATGCCATTGTTTTTTTTCTAAGTAAAAAATTTTTTAAACTATATGTTACAGGTGTACAATAGAGTGAGTCACAATTTTTAAAGGTCACACTCCATTTATAGTTCTTACAAAATATTGGCTATTTTTCCCGTGTTGTACAATATATCCTTGTAGCTTATTTTATACCTAATAGTTCATACCTCTTACTCCCCTACCCCTATATTGCCCTTCCCTCTTTCCTGTCCCCATTGGTAACCACTAGTTTGTTCTCTGTATCTGTGAGTCTGCTTCTTTTTTGTTACATTCACTAATTTGTTTTATTTTTTAGATTCTACATATAAGTGATATCATACAGGATTTGTCTTTTTCTGTCTGACTTACTTCACTTAGCACAATTCCCTCCTAGTCCATCCATGTTGCTGCAAATGCCAAATTTTCATTCTTTATTTATGGCCGAGTAGTATTCCATTGTGTATATATACATCTTCTTTATCCATTCATCTGTTGATGGACACTTAGGTTGCTTCCATATCTTGGCAACTGTAAATGATGCTGCTATGAACATTGGGGTGCATGTATCTTTCTGAATTAGTGGGTTTTTTTTTTTTTTTTGGATATATACCCAGGAGTGGAATTGCTGGGTCATAAGGCAGTTCTATTTTTAGTTTTTTGAGAAACCGCCATACTGTTTTCCACAGTGGCTGCACCAATTTACATTTCCACCAACAGTCTACGAGGGTTCACTTTTCTCCACATCCAGGCCAACACTTGTTATTGGCTTCTTTTAGATGACAGCCATTCTGACAGGTGTGAGGTGATACCTCGTTTGTGGATTTGATTTGCATTTCCATGATGATTAGCGATGGTGAGCATCTTCTCATGTGCCTGTTAGATGTCATTGCTTTTTACCCATTAAATCAGCAAGAATTAAAAAATGGTAACGAAGGAAGTATGGACTCTGGTACATGCTTGAAAGAAGACTGTACATTGATGAGGTGTTTCGGGAGAAGCTGTTTGGAAATACATGTCCAGAGCCTAACATTTTTACCTCTCTTCAGACCAAGCTATTTCCTTTTAGGAATGCATTGCAATCTGGTATTTAATCATGAATATATGGAAAGGCTTAGACACGAGGTCTATCATCACAGTGTTGTTTATAGTAGTGAAGCATTGGAAATGACTTAAATGCCTAAATGTAGGGGATTAGTTAAATAAAGGATCAGCATGGTTCTACAGCCACCACACACCATTAAAAATGATGATGTAGAGGATCTTTAACAACATGGGAAATATTCACAATACTTTTCTGTGACATAAAAAAAGTTATGAACTAATTTATGAGGGAAACAATGGATTGAGAGAAGGTATTAGCGATTTTAAATGCAACAAGGGATCAGTTTCTAAAATATACTCGCTCAAAGCAACAGGAAAAAGATAGGCAAGGACAAATAAGCAAAGGTTATGAGTAATCATTTTTCAGAAGAGGAAATCCAAAAGGCTATGAGTCATATGAAGAGAGGCTCAGACTCATTAGTAAGTGAGAGAGAAGCAAATTAAAATGAGGGATCAGGACTTCCCTGGTGGTGCAGTGGTTAAGAATCCGCCTGCCAATGCAGGGGACACGGGTTTGAGCCCTGGTCCGGGAAGATCCCACATGCCGTGGAGCAACTAAGCTCGTGCGCCACAACTACTGAGCCTGCACTCTAGAGCCCGTGAGCCACAACTACCGAGCTCATGTGCCACAACTACTGAAGCCCGCGTGCCTACAGCCCGCGCTCTGCAACAAGAGAAGCCACTGCAGTGAGAAGCCCATGCACCACAACGAAGAGCAGCCCCTGCTCACTGCAACTAGAGAAAGCCTGCACACAGCAACGAAGACCCAATGCAGCCAAAAAAAAAAAAAAAAAATGAGGGATCACTTTACTTCAGTCAGATCAGCAAACATTAGAAAGCAGTGTGATGTTAAGCAGGGGTAGAGAGAAGATGGTAGAGGAGCCTGTGGGGGGAGTGTGGCCTGGTGCCAGCTTTCTGGAGGCATCTGAGTTGATGGTGCTTGGTTGAACTGAGAGACATACACCCTTGACTCAGCACTCCCGCTCTGGTGTTTATACCCAGAGTCAGTCACATGCAGCCCCATGAGGGGAGTCTCGTGGGAATGTCCAGGACAGGATGGAGGGCAGTCTGAGAAGTCTCAGGCAATCTGACCATCGACTGCGGAGCAAACAAATCAAATAGGCATGTGATGCCCACTGTGTAACACGGAGCAGCGGTCAGAAGAAATGAGGTTGACGAATACAGAGCCACGTGCTTGGGTCTGAGGTCGTAATGTTGAGTGAGACAGTAAAGCTGAGAAAAGATGCAGAAGGCCGTTCGGGGAACTTAAAATGGTGCATCCAGAAATCATGTTCTTGTGCCATGTTTTATAAGGACTCGTGCTATCAAGCAGGTGGGCTGGGTGGGGTGGGGAAGACGGGACTGGGGGATGAAAAGCCAAGGGAAGAATGAATAAACCATCAGTGCCAGAGAAGAACCTGGTCCTGGTCAGGAAAGAGACCATGCTGAGACTGAGAGATGTGAGGCACCCCGCCACCTGTCCCTGAGGGTCAACCTCAAAACGGAAACAAATAAACCCGCACCAAGTCCCAGACAACCAACCAAAAAAATCAAAAGTACAGATAAAAAGTTTGCTTCAACAATATTATTGAACAGTCTATTCATAGATAAAAGCCTGAATATCAACAGTCATTTTTCTGGATATAGGCCTTGATATTCTTCCTGATATTTTTTTTTCTTCCCAATTTTCAATGCTGAACATACATGGCATTTGTATAAGAAAGTGACTTCTGCAAATGAAGTCTGAGAGCAATAAGCATGTGTGATAGTAGAAGAGCCAGGGACTCATGGAGTTTTGTACCTAAAGGGTGAGAATGTTCCAAAGAGGGAGGACTCATCTGGCCACGTGACCCTTAGTTAACTCCCATTCTAGCCTGCAAGGGGTGTGTGTTTGGGCTAAAAATAAAGCACCTCCGCAGCTGCTTAGCCCAGAGAAAAACACCGGGAGACCCACCTCCGTGTCCATCTGTCTGTTTGCTGTCCCTTGACTGGTGGCTCTCGGTTGCTGGCAGGATGCCGGGATGGACTCCTATGTGGTGACATCGTGGCCTGGGAAGGCTTCTTTCAGGGAACCTGGACACTCTGGTCCCTGCTGGGAGTTTCTTGCACTCCTGACAAAAAAACAACAGGCAAACCTTTGCTGTTCTGTGAGTCAGTCCTGACATGGCTACAGAGTATGACAATTGAAAAGTCAAGGACACAAATAAAGGTACCTTCTCAAGGTTACCTATCTGGTAAATCAGGCTTTGGCCAGTTTCATGGTGTATGTCCCTATCCTCATGCCTACACATTACTTTTGTGTGCACTAACAGAGAAGTCCTTTTAAGTTAACTTGGGGGTTTAAAGAGTCATTTTGAGGACAAATTCCTCCAAAAATATTGAGTGTGAAGCAAATGTTGCTGAGAATGAACTTACATCCTTTTCATCTCATGTGGTAGAAGGAAGTTAAAATAGAAGATATAGAATTACATGCCTCTACAAATATTGGTGGGACATTTACACGTCTGTTCTATTTACTCAGCCTTTTTAAAGAGAAGCAGTGTCAAGTAATCAAAAAACAGGCTTTGGTGTTAAAGGCTTGCATTGCAACTGCATGTCTCACTACCCTGGTGCCTTTTGGTTCAGTCAGTTTCCTTACTTACATAGAAAAAATAGGAAAACCCATCTCTTTCGTGAGAGAGTCTGTGTAGAGAGCCCAGGACGGTGCCTGGTAAACGTTAGATTGTCAATATGAGTCACATCTAAATTGGAATCCCTTTTTTCAGAAGTGTTCCTTATTTTAGTCAGTTTCAGATTCTTAGAGGAACCATCTGCAACAGGAACTGGACTGAATGAGGATGGTACCTTGTCCCACAATCAGTTTCATGAGAAAGTGTTGTGACAGGACTGTTCATTTTTCTTTTTTGCTCTGAATTCAGATCTGCTTTGCTGAGGCATGGAGGCAAAAGAGGTCTCAGAGGCTGAAGACAGAGCTGAGGATCCAGGTTCTGAAAATAAAGGCCAGCCTGATGCTGCTCAGCCTGATTTCCCACCAGGAGGGCAGACCCCTGGCCCCACTGCCCTCTGGGAGATGCTAGAAAGGAAGTTTCTGGAATACCAGCAGTTGGCTCCCAGGAGCCCAGCTGAACATCAGAAGAGCCTGTTGAATCTTCTCCCACTATTCCTAAAGGTTGGTGTTCTCATTTTTGAAACTGTAAAAAGATGATACAGCACTCTGGGGACACTTCTGGGATGATTGGAAGCTGGAGTCAGTAGTTTTAATATCATCACAAGTGGTCTCTGACTGGTCGCTTAGAGGAGAGTGTTGTGCTATTTAATAAAGATAGCAAGCAAGGCTCATCTCCAGGGTGAGGATGGGCTTGGAAAGGATGGACAGTTGGCTCTTGAGTACCATTGTCTCTTTAGTTTAAAAAAATGACATTGTTTAACAATGATATTTTCAATCCCAGCTTGGGAGCCAGAGGAGAAACCTGCACCTTCGGGGGCTAGAAGGGCATCTGTGTCCTGACATGTGAGTGGCAGGGTGGCTGGTAACCTCAAACACCAGTAATGCCAACACCAGGGCCTGGGAGAGCCGGAACATAAATTGTGCCAATAATGCAAACTGAGGTGTAATCCATGGGAGCAGCAAAGCAGTGCTCCCTCCCCTGGTTGCAGACACACAAGAGAAGTCCAGCCTGTCCACTGGGCTGGCACTCTGACTAGTGGCAGCTGGTGACAGTTTGGGTACAAGGGATTTCCTTTATTGTCTTGGAATAAAGCTCCTGCCAGTGAGGTCTGCCTTATAGCTGAAAATATTGAAGTCTAATTGTAGAGCTGGAAATGCGTCTTTTTATGAAGACTTAGTTTTTGCTTGACTATTGATTTTGGGTTATTAGTACAAAAACCATGTACCTACATTCAAAGTACAGAGAATATGAGATACTTTTCACATTGGAAAGTAAACTAGAACAGATGGAGGCTTTGCAGGTTTTTATTGGGAAACCCCTTTGTTAATATGTTTCATCTCACTTATTAACCAGGAATACTTAAGGATTTCCAAAGATGACTCAGAATTTTCTTGGGATCATATTTATAGGATGCATGGAATACTTAAGCATGCCTTTCTGTAAAAAATTGCCAAGTAACTTATTGTCCGTGAATTCATTGATTTTCTCCATGTTTCAGATTCGGATACTCCATCCAACCCATTTCACAGATTGGATAACTGGGGCATGGGGAACATACTGGAAAAGAGGAACTAGATGAGGAGAGAGGGCCAGGTTTCTCCTTCCCAGCCATCCCTGCTCTAATGACCCCAGCTTCTGGGAGGTAGCTTTGTCTCACCCAGTTCTCAGATCAAGTCTGCTTTATAAAAGAAAAAATGTGAGCATTGCCCCCTCTCCCCCAAATCACTGGGAAGGCATATGGGGTCCAGCCACTGCACTGTATCTTTTCCACCCCTCTGGGCAGCCCTAGCTCTGATGAAAGGACTCTGCATCTGAGAGCCAGGGCTTGATATTTCCTTGCCTCTCTCCAGATTGTTGATTTGAGAATTCATTCATTTGTTGTACAAATATTTATTGAGCTCCTATACTCTGTTCTAGGGCCTGGTGCTATGAAAGTAAGGACGACAGATAGAGGTTTTACCTGCATCTGTCCAGAGCAGAGGATAACTGACTAGCACCCAGAATGTGTTCTGTTTGGCTTGTAGGGGTTAAAAATGAATTAGTGCCATTTTTTCAAAGTGGAAACTTTTCAGGTGAGACTTAGACTTCAGATTTCTCTTGAAAACATTTGTAGCTGTCATACCGATAATTGGATGGAGATGGTTGGGGGCACCTCTTTTAAACAGAAGATGGTCTTGGTCTCTCAGTTTACCCTAGTCCCCCACTCCCTAATATCTTTCACCCAACCCATATCACTCATTTATGTTATCTGACCCTGTAGGCATTGACCTCATGGATAGCAAGCTGTTCCTATTATAACTGAACCTCGGTATTGGTCCATGTTTCCCAAACCCTTTCCTGGTAAAAGGAGGAACAACAGCCCTATTGCTGAATACATGGGCTTTAGAGTCAAACAGTAGGGCTCCGGTCCCAGCTCCATTGCTTATTAGCTGTGCATCCTTGAGCAAGCTACTAAATGTTACTGAGCCTCAGTTTCCTCGTCTGTAAAGTGGAATCAATACCAATTTGCTGGGAGACTGTGAGGGTGAGATCAGATGAGGATTGTAAAGTCCACAGCACATGGAAAGCAGACATGATCCCCATCACCTTTCCACCAACCCCCTGGAAACTGACTGCCCATGTGCAGTTTGAGATCCTGTCACCACGATTCCCCAAACTGCTGACAAAATCAGCTATGTTTTGGATCCCTGGAGCCCACCTCTGATGAACCCTGTAGAGGCAGATTATTACAGGCTTTTTATCATTTTCTTAAAATCTATATCTTTTATTAAGTCCTATATGTTTACAAACCTGTTGTTCTTATTAAGTTCTGACTAATAAACCCTGCCAGAACCACAGCCCTCAGGCTTCTTAATTAAGAGCTGGTAGCAGAAAGGAACATGGGGAAGGTGGGAGGTTTTGGGGGGTTGTAGTGCAGATAAAATCTGAGCTGTAGATGAAGACTGAGGACAGCCATTGGAATACAAGTCCCTGTGTTAGAAGTCAAGCTTGTAACCACTCTGTTCTGCATTTTATACCCATAAAACAGAACTCTTCAAGGTTGTCTGCAGAGAACCCCTTAGAAATATCAGGACTTTAAAAAAAGTCATGCCGTCTCCCATGGCATGTGGCCGATTAATGTCTGATACCTCCAAACACACAGCAGGGGATGAACTTCTCCCTTATCCTGTCATTGTTTATACATAAATCTGCATCTACTATGAGGCAAATACAAAGAGGGGCTTGGTTGGTTCTATAGTAAATTCTAGCCCCACTGCCTCCCAAGTTGAAGAAACACTGCAGTTGTTAAGGAGTAAACCCACTCAACATTTTGGTGACTGTCTTGGTGATAAGAAGTCTCAGGGCACTGGTATCCCAGCAGGGAGCTGCCCTGAGGGGATGAGTCAGAAATGAAGCTCTCACTGGGATCTGCAGGCTCTCCTCCTCTACCAAGCTCCATCACTCCCTTTCCTAGGTCAAAGCCAGGGCAAGTGGTTACTTTCACTGATGATAAGTAGTAATATTCACCAAGCTCTAATTAACTAAGCCAGGCATTTTGTTCCATGCTTACAAGCCCTTATAATAACCCTGTGAAGTAGGTGCTATTTTTATCCCAGCTTTATAAATGAGGAAAGGGAGGTTTAGAGATGTTGCATAACTTGGCCAAGGTCAGCCAGCTGTTAGTGGGGAGCAGAGCTTAACCTGGGCAGTCCACCCAGGCTCATGCTGTTAACCATTGCGTTCCCTCGGGCAGTGCTGAGGTTCATAGGACGGAGCACATCTGGTTTCTTTCCCTATCTCATGACTCACTGTGCGATGGCTCTGCCTGGCTCGTACCTATGTCCCCTTTCATACAAAAAGGATGCCACCCCCTGCACATGTGCTGTTTGTTTAGCTGACTCCAGGATGTTGCAGACAAGGAGGAGGTTTTATTGCATCACACAGGAAGCAGCACAAAGCCAATGACTTCAGAGTAACCACTCTGAAGTAACCAGAGTGCAGAGCAGTGCTTGCAGGAAGGATTCAACTGACTGCTACTCTTTCTCTGCCAAGAGCCTTGGGCTTTGGTCTTTCTAGAACCCTTCCCTATCATAAGATCTTACACCAAGAGAAGGCATTCTGCTAGCAAGCATGGGTAGGTCCTGTTGGCCTTCAGCTGAGTTTGCTTTGGGGGAAAGGGGACCACTTGGGTCCTCTCGTTGCATAGAGATATTGGGTAATAATAGATGGAGAAAACTAGAGCTACAGATGTAGCGGTTGAAGATTGTTCTTAGAATATGTACTTTGAGAGAAAGCAGGCAGCGAGGCAGGGAATCCTTAGAAATTAGTGTAAAATTCCTCACTGTCTGGGACAGACAACCTGGGGGGTGGGGCTACATGGGAAAAAAAGGGAATCTGTGGATGTGGTAGGTTAGAGATACTGCGGATGGGTTCACACTGCTCCCTTCAAGAGGTGACATCTATGTCCGCTCCCCTTGAATCTGGATGGGTTTGTGATGGCTTGACTAATGGAATAGGGCAAAAATGACATTTCTGGGCTCAGGCCTCAAGAGACTTGTAGCCTCTCTCTGTCACTTGAAATACTCATACTTAGAACCCTGCTTCCATGTTGTGAGGAAGCCCAAGCAGCCCCGAGTAAAAGCCTATGTGGAGAGAAACCAAACCCACTGACCTTGCAGCTGCACTTGCTGCTGAAAGTCAGCACAACTGGCCAGCCATGTGAGTGTGCCATGTTGCAAATGGATCTCTTAGCCCTTGTCCGCTGCCCCAGCTGAAGCAGAGAAAAGCTGTTCCTGCTGAGCCCTGCCCAAATTGCAGATCCATGAGAAAAATAAATGATTGCTGTTATTTTAAGCCACTCAATTTGGGTCCAGTTTGTTATACAGCAATAGATAATCAGAACAGTAGGTAACATGGACAGGAACCCATTTATTTCCTAGTGTGGAGGGATTACAATTAACACTAAATCAGTTGTACTTGGAGATGAGTGTATTTGTGTGTGTGTGTGTGTGTGTGTGTGTGTGTACATGTGCATGTACACAGGTGTGTATAGCTACTCTTAGGCTAACTGCCTGGCCAGTGGTACAGAGTTTATACCATTGGGTGTGGTCAATTATTCTCATACAAACCCAGCATGGACCCAACTGACTATGGAAGAGAGAGAAGTAACATTAAATATAATAATAGGGGTGACCAACAGTTATTTCCAAGTGTGGTATCCAGAGGGGATGGTGATGGTAAATACCCCTTCTTGTCCAGCCCCGACTCTAGCCCACTTCAGAGTGGGGCCTGCAGTATGGTTTATTCCCTCCTCAGGGGAACAACATTTGTGTTATGTTAGTAAAGTTTTGATGCATCACTTTTTTTTTTTCTGTTTACAAAGGAGAGAATCAATTGTGTCACACTATCAGGGGAAACTCATGTAAAGTCTCTGAAATGTTTTGAGTTCACTTAAAGGTCAAACCACCAAACTCTGAGGCAATGAAGAAATAGTAATACTGCAGTCACACTTGAAAACTAACCAGATTCTCTGTCATTCAAAGCTGGGGTTTTCTCCCATCTCCTCTAGAGCTTCTGTCTTCCTTATGCTCTGGAGACCAGAGCATCATTTTCTTTCTCTTTCTTCCATGTGAGGGGACAGCCACGAGGCATGATGGTGCAGTTTAGAGAATATAAGTAAATAAAAGTTTTAAAAAATATTGAACAATATTCTCCCAGCGTGAAAATCCCAGTTTGGGAAAAAAATTAGTTCCTTTCAAAAGCTGCCGTAACTCTTGGGGTCTCCACGGTACCATTCAGTAAATGATTGCCTCTGTGCATCAAACAGCACCCCAGTGGCCTGAAAGAGTTAATGGGGCCTCCAGAAGTAGCCATCTTGGTCCCAGGAAGGAGTGTGGGCCTTGGGAGAATCTGGCTGAGCGTACAATTACTGTTCAACTCACAGTGGCCCGATTTGCTTTATTGCAGAATGCCTACTGGAGTCCCACTGCTCAAAGATGATCTCCATGCCTCTGCGTCAACTCCCTGCAAATTGGTCTTTGAGGGGTTTGCCACTGCAGGGAGGAGGCACAGGAATTTGCTAGGAAGATATCATAGCAGATATGATATCAGTCCTGGGGAGGGAAATAATGTTACCACTGAAATTCCCAGCCAGAAGGACTGACTTTATCTCTCCAGAGATTAACCTTTCCAGGTGATAGCTGGTTTCCAGGTGGTAGCCATACATTTCTTAGACATGCACATGCTACTTGTGTATGTGTGAGATAACTCAGCTCTTTACTCTGCTGTTTAACTGGTTCTCTAGGATTACCCTATGGCTCAGCCTCTGTTTCTGTAAAGTGGGAATAATAATAATCCCAATCCCTATGCAGATTAGTGGAAACAATGCATGTCAGGGCTTGGCCCAGCATTTGGCACAAAACCAGCGCTCCGCAACACATTCGGCCATCGTTCTGCACACTGTGGGTCTCATAATCATGTGTTTGCTTATCAAATATTTGGTGAAGGTCTACTATGTATAATAGTGTTTAACATTCACCTAGTATTTTTGTAGTTCTAGCAAAGTTCTGATGTACTGCTTTTTTATTTACAAAGGAAAGGTGCGACTGTGTTCGTTTATAGGGCAGAAAATTTTTAAGTGTTTCAGATACAAAGTTTTGTTCAAATCAAAATACCCAAGTACTCACCACCCATATAAAAGAAATGAAGCATTTCAGATAAACTAAAGCCACCTGTGCATGAATTCTAGAACTCATTCCCCTTCCACCCTCCTCCAATGGTAACTCCCAATCTGCTGAATTATCATGCCCTGTGGGAAATGATATATAGAGAGACAGCAAGTTACAGAAGTATATTACAGTATCATTCTAAAATACCTGTGAGACTATGTGTAAATTATACAGTAATATGGGTGTATTTTTATAACCATAAGTAATATTATTGTGTAATTTATGTATAGTCTCACAGGTTTTTGTAGACTCATACTGTAATATGCTGTTACAATTTGCTTTTTCCACAACATTCTATTTTGGGGATTTATCCATATTGATACAGCTCTATTTTTCTTTTTCAGTTCTATATGATATCCTTATATAGATACGTCACAAATTATTCATTCATTATCCTATTGATGAACGTTGTTTTTCCCAATCAAAAATAACGCTACATGAATATTTCTTGTTAACGTCACCTTGTGCATGTGTGCATTTCTCTAGGGACTAAACCAAAGATTGGAATGGGTGGGTTTTTGGATGTGTGCCCCTTTAACTTTATTGGATTACGTTAAATGCTTCTTCAAAGAGGTTCTTCTAAGTGACACTCCATCATAGAGTATGGGGGTTTCATGGTTCCTCACCTTCACCCACATTTGATATTGTCAGATTTTTCATTTTTACTAACCAGAAAAGTATAAAATATCTCCTTGCAGTTATAGTTTGCATTTTCCTGATTATTAGTAATTTGTCATTTATCTTTCAATAAGTTACTTGTTTCATTTGCCCAGTTTTTAAAAATCAGATTTTTTTCTTACTAATTTATAGGAGTTTAAATACCAGTCCTTTGTCAGTTATATGCATTGCAGATATTTTCTCCCAATCTGTGGTTTGCCTCCTCATTTTGTATACGGTGTCTTTTCACATAGAGAAGAGTTTTAAAGGTTTTTACTTTTAAACAAATGTAGGTAGTATCTATTGCAAGGAAACATATTGAAAATGATTTCCCTTTGGAAATTTTATGTGTTTCTCACCCCTTCTAAAGGAGGATCTCAGCTTAAAAAAACTTGGTCAGGCCTCTGGGCAGGAACATAATTTAATACGGCTGGTGAGTGGGAGCAGGAGTCAGGAGTCCAGCAAAATTACATTTCATAGAGGCCACTAATTGGCACAGCAGCTTACCTTCCTGGTGGGAACCTGGGATCAGGAATTGCCAGGAACTCAAGTCTGGGGCCGAGGACAGTCACTCCACTCTGTACTCAGCCTGTGACAAGAAGGGAGAACAAAGGGAAAAGGCTTTGCATGGAAAGCAGATCTAGGAATAGGATTACTACGGAAACTGGGAGGAAATTTTGAAAAGAGTCTGGCATCCCAAGCAGAACTGTAAAAGACTTCTATTAAACAGTATCCTAAACAATAAGGGGAAAAAGTCTGAGGAAAATGATGAGCAGATGGGATAGAGATTAAAGGGACAGATAAGAAAGGATTTTAAGGAAATTAAAAAGAAATAGGAGATTAAAAACAATGACAGCAACTTGGACTCGGAAAGGACTTCCTAAGCTTGTAACTAAATCCAGAAAGCAAAGGAATGGACTGAGAAATTTCATTTCATAGGAATTTCAGATTTCTGTACAGCAAAACCAAACAATACCAAATTTAAAGATGAAATGACAAATTCGAAAAAATCGAGATAGTATTATAGACCAATGGTTAACGATTTTTATATATAAAGAGATTTTTGAAATAAATAAGAAAATAGTGAAAACTCCAATAGGATAATAGGCCAAGAGTAAAAATGGACAATTCAAGAGGCATGAAAAGCATTCATCCACTCTAGTTATCCAAAGATTGCAATTGAAATGAGATATTTTTTCTTCTACAAGTTTTCTCATTTAAGATGAAAAAGCACCATAGACCATAGTGCTTGACGTTGGCATGGGTGGAGAGAAATCAGCCCTTTTCCATGGAGCCCTTGGAGGCTAATCTGGTAAATTGTTTCTGGAGAGTGAGTTAGTAGTTAGTAATAGGTACCAAATCACTAAAAAGAGAAAAAAAATCCACTCTTTTAATTGAAAATCCCACATTTTAAATCCTACAATTAAATTAATTGTAGGATTAAATTAATCCTTTTTAGAATTTATCTGAAGGAAATACTTGCGTGACTAAGATATCTGCATGAGGTTTGACAAGTGTGTAAGAGGAGAATCAGTGAGACACAGCAACTGATGGTGAGGAAGGGGAGGGACGCGGGATGTAGAGAATCACTCCTGGAATTTCCCACTAGGGCAGGTGGGTGCCTGGTAGGGACATTCACTGAGGCAGGATGCAGCAGGTCTGGGGGGAAGGCAGTGGATTCAGTTATGTGTGTTCGATGTTTCAGGAGCACGAGTTCAGGGGAGACGTCCAGGGGCCAGTTGGAGGTGTCTGGAGCTCAGCAGGAAGTTGAAGAATTCATAGGCACTAGTGTAGGGAGACAGTGGAAGCTGGAGGGTAGGTGATTCAGTGGCCTTTGGATGCACCTGGCTCAAGCGAGTTGAGCCATTGGTTTGGGCTGGCAGGGAGGGAAGGAGGTGATTCTGATGCCTTGCTTTGTAGCTTTGACATCTCTGAGCGAATCCTGCATGTTGCACTTCAGGCCTGGGAACACTCCGTGGGGATCATCTGCTTTCCCAGTCTCCAAAGGCTGGCTGAAGATGTTTCCAACCAACTTGCCCAAGAAATACAGAAGGCACTGGTGGGAAAGCCTGCAGGTGAGAGAACAGAGGTCCTGGAGAACTTCACAGTAAGCAAAACAGCTCTGTAGACCCCTCCCAGGCCTCCGGCTAAGCCCCTCTCTGCTTTCTAGAGGAGTTAGAGTAGTGACTTCGAAAGCACACGGAAGGCCAGGTTCTGCCACTGAATACCCTGGAGAACAAAGGAAAAGGCTAAAAGAGGGAAGAGAAGAGGGACTTGGGAAACTCTGCTGCTCCTGGGAGGGACACAAATGCACACACATACATACACACACAGACACACAGAAACCAAAGCCAAGCATGTTTCCTGCTGCAGGTCTCCTGACTTGCATCCTTCCACTCAGGGAGCTGGACCCCAGAGGCTGGGCTATGAGACTGAGGGTAGGAGGGAATTCCAGGGGGAAGGAATGGCTTGAGCATGGTGTAGATTGCAGGAATCCCTGTGACAAAAGGGGCAGTGTGATACAGGAAGTGGGGAAAAGACACTGGATTGTGGCAAGTCCAATTGCCGAGGAGCTTGTTGTTATTATTTAGCAATAGGGAGCCATCGATGGTTGTTGAACAGGGAGGGTGGTATGATAAAGGCTATCCTCCAAGGAGATTCATGTGGCAGAGAGTGAAATGTTTGGTACAGATGCAGGTGTCATTGTTGGGAGGGCAAGAGGCAGAAGTTCCCTAAAGACGCTAAGGCACATCTCATGGAGAGAGGGGCCCACGTGGAGGGAAGCTGGGTGACCAGGCCACCACACTGCCCTGCTGGTGACCCTTTCTCCCCTCCCCCACACTCTCACCAGAGCAAGCACGGGTGGCAGCTGGGCAGTTGCTGTGGTGGAAGGGAGATGCGGATGCAGAGCAGGATGGCTACCTGCTCCTGAAGTCAGTGTACGTGCTCACGGGGACAGATTCGGTAAGTTCCAGGCCCCAGTGGCCCAGCCTGGGTGCTTCTCACCTGTGTACAGAGGGACGTCCCAGCTCAGGGCAGTGGCATGTCTCAAGGGTGTCTTTATTTTCATGAAACTGATTTATCGTTTTTCCTCCCCTACTTCCCCTCGGATATAGAACGTGGACTTCAGAGTCTGAAATTCATATTCACATCCCGTCTTTTCAGTTGACAAGCTGTGTGTAACCTTGAGCAAATAACTTGACCTCTTTGCATCTCTGTTGTGTTGTTAATTCTAAAATTGGGGATAATAATGCCTCCATTCTAGGGTCAGTGTGAGGACCAAAAATGATGGACGTGTATGGACTATATTTCCTGCGTGTCAGGGTGAGGCTGGGTGCATCCCACGCATTGCACTAATTAATCCTCCCCAAACCCCATGAGTCAGATTACAGCGGCGCTGCGCCAGTGGCTAGAAATCAGGTTCGCCCGTGATATGTAGCTGCAGTCTGTCTGACTCTGTGCTCTGAGCCACTGCTCTTTACTGCCTCCGGCTAAATTCACACTAAAGGAGCAAGGCCTGTAGGCACCTGCCCCGTGTCTCCCCAGAGACGAAAGCGACCGCTCCTCCTTCCCTTCCCATCCTGCAGGCCCCATCCTGCAGGCTGCAGTCACGGCCTCCCACCATGAAGCAGGGACCTTGAGTGGTTTGCCAGTGACTGGTGTCCTCTCAGGCAGAAGCAGTCCCTGGGAGCTGTGGCCATCAGCAGCAGTGGCCGAGGCCCTGTGCAGGGCAGGCCCAGAGGCTCCTCCATCTAGCGAGGCTGCCCACTGTGAGCCTCCTGGTGCCCAGACTAGGAACAGCAGGGAACCAGGCTGGGGTGGTGGCTGCCCTCTGTCTAATGGTGAACAGAGGCATCAGACAGGCATTTGGAGACAGTGCCAGGAGGTGAGAGAGGAGCACAGCAAACAGTTGTTCACCGGTGGGAGGACCATCTGACTTCTTCCATGTAAACTGCCTGGACCACCATCAGGGACAGTGGCCTGGAGCACAGGGTGGGGGCTTTTCAGCCCCTGGAGAAGGACTGTTTTCAGTCTGAAGAGTAAAAAGTAACCTAAAGCCTTGTTTTCTGCTGTGAGGAGTCTGCCCCCAAAGCAGTGAGAGAGTAAGCAGTTGGCTTTCTGGGGAGGCAGTGCAGTTTGGAGGACAGGGAGAGCCACCCTGAGTGCAGTCATGCAGGCCCACATGTCCAATATGGGGGCAGACACTACCTGCAGCGGAAGCTTCTAGGGCCTAGTGGCCTGCATTACACTCCTGCTGCTGGCCCAGGCTGTACATTCTTCTTTTCTCTTTTCTAATTTACCCACCATGTCTGTGAGATTAGTCAGTCGGGTGGGAAATTGCATGGACAATATACTTTTTAATAACCACGCATGCGCTGTCTCACGGTCATGTATGTGTGCACACACGCATGTAGAGGCTACAGCCACAGTAATCCTGGTGCAGCTGCAGGCACAGCCTGTGAAGAAAGGCCCTGGGAAGCTTCACACTCAGGCTGGTCCCTCTCTGCCAACTCCCTGTCTCCTCTCTGTCTGGCAGCCCTGGGGCTGTTTAGCTGTGGTGTGGCTCTCTGGATTATTGGTCCTCACCCATAGGGCTGTTTTGGTCATGATGAGGTCTTAAATCTGGACGAAGGGATGGACAGGGCCCTGAGCACGTCCTTAATTCAGTTGCTTGTACTTGTTCTCAACCACCTCTTCCCTACTGAGTTTCCAGTTCCCTCATCAGGAGGAAACCCACCAAAATCAGAGGTATGATTGCCAGGAAAGCCCTTGATTTCTGCTCTGCACCAGTTCCACCCTCCTGCCCTCCCTCCTTTCCTTCCTTCCTATCATCTGTCTACTGTGTAAAAGATATAATGCTTATCGAGAACATAATACACACTTTATATCAACTTAATCTTCACAGCCATCCCAGTGGGCCCTATGATTGCCTCCCTTCTTAACTGAGAATGCGTCGCCCAGAGAGAGGAAGTGACTTCCCCACGTTCGTGGCTAAAACAGCCGCACTGGCTGACCTCTCTGGTCTGGGTCTGGAGCCGTGCTCTGCCTGGCTCTGCGGCCCTGGGTCACGTCTGCTCTTCGCTTGCAGGAGACGCTGGGCAGAGTTGCCGAATCGGGGCTCCCAGCCCTGCTCCTCCAGTGCCTTTACCTCTTCTTTGTCTTTCCTCTGGGAAAGAATGAGCTTTTTGAGAGTGATGTTCAAGTTCAGAGGATGTTTGTGCAGGTGAGTGGGAGGAGGGCTGGACTCCCTTGGGCCGAGACCGAGCTCTGCTTCTCCAACCCCCTTTCATCTCTCTCCTCTATTCTCCTGGAGGGTCCAGATCACCTTTTTCCCCCAGGCTCTGCAAATGCCAGGGAACCCCATGCATTTGGAAGATGGAGTTTCTCTCCATCTCGCTGTATCCTTGTATTGCCCTTGTTCTCTCCCAGGACGGTGTGCTCCTCCTCCCCCGCTCGGCCACACCAGCTCCTTGTCCTCCAGTCTGTGTTCTAAGGTCCCACCGACCCTCCCGGACATCTGGAACCTCCTGTCTCTGGCCCCTGCACCTCTGAGAACAAACATGCTAAGCCCCCTTGCAGAACTGTAGCCAACATTTTCTAAGTACTTGCTATGTACCCACCTTTATGCCATAACCTCACATCTGTCACCTCCCCGAGCCCTCTCTTCCACCACAGGATGTGTGTGGTTTTTTGATCTAAGGTACGGTGAGTAAACATGAGTCCAGGGTCACAGAGGTGGTGGGTCGGGGCTGGGATTGGAACCCTGGGAACCTGGCTCCTGAGTCTGCTCACAGAAAGGCATTTAACCACTCTGTGCGGTCACCTCCGTCTCTCCTCTCAGAGGCCATCTCAGGCCACTAAGCATCACATGCTATGTCCTCATGTCATTACCCATCTTTCCTATCCTCTCTGACCAGCAGCGACTTTTAACATAACTTCTCACCTCTCTCCCCTGCGCCCTTACTGACAAGTTCTGCTTTCTCAGCTTTTGGGATGCTGCATTCTCCAGAAAACTCCTCCTGCCTCTCTGGTGGGGGGACTGTGTAGCTTACTCATCTCTGTGCCTTGGCCAGGGTCTCGCACAGAGCAGGTACTTCGGACCATTTGGGGATTGCCGATGCAGCTGTCCACTGAACATGCACGTCCACATCCCCATCCATTTTAGACCAATTCTCAGGCCAGAATCATCTTTACCAGAGGGTATCTCATAAGTTCTGGCAGGTTCCACTTATGGTGGGTTGTCCATAAGCTGCATCTGTTAGAAATTTAGGTGTCATTTGCCCACACATAAATCATATTTTAAGTGGTGACCAGGACACAGTACTGGGTACTTAAGTCTTTACTGTGTGGCTTCTATGTGCTCTGCAGGGAAGTAGTACAGCCCTGTCTTCCTGGTCCTCTCCAGGTATGGACAGAATGTGAGCCACAGTGATACCACATCAGAGTTCCTCAGGGTTTCCTTATTTCATTCCACAAAATATAGAGAACTCCTCTTGGGCTCGTCACTATGCCGGACCCACGGTCTCTCACAGAGATGACAGAGAGACAGAGAAGTTAAACGGGGAGATCAGTCGTGTGAATAAATGATCAGCGTCCAATTTTTTAAGTGCTCTGATGGAAAAGTGAGAGATGTGCTGGGAAATGAGGACAAGAGTATAAATGGAGGCCCTTCTGAGGAAATGGCATTGAATCTCCCTGGTTTGGGGCAGAGGGTGACCACATATGACCCCATCCTTCCCGCTGAGACATGGAAAATTAGGGAACAAATTCATCACAGGAAGGAGGCTTCCTAACCAGAGTCTCTTTGGCTTTTTTTTTCCAGATGTTGCTCAACATTTGCGGTGAGGCTCAGGGTCTGGAGGGACTTCTCTCTGGAAACGAGCTCCAGTCTCTTGTGATTGCCACGACGTGTCTTCGGGAGCACAGCTGCTCCTTTTGGAAGGAGCCCACCTTCTGTGTGCTGAAGACAATCTCCAAGGCTCAAAACCTTAGCATCATCCAATACCTGCAGGGTATGACCCTGGGAGACCAGGGCTGGGCTGTGGGCACACTTTCTAGAATAAGACCTTGGGATGCCCTTGTAGCATCAGTATAGATTCCAGGGACCAAAATAGTGATGAACAAACAGGATTTTCACCGATGCCCAACTATGCCTAGTAGGTGACCCTACATTGCTTGGGTCCATTCATGAAAGTGTCTTTATTGTTCATTTTGATGCTCTACTGGAGGAGAGAGGGAAAGGGGAACTCATTTACTACACACATGCTGTTGAACAGACACCGGGCTGGGCTCATTTGTATGTTACCTCATTTGCTTCTTTGAGATACATATTGATAATTAATGCCATTTTCCAGCAGAGGAAACAGACTGAGTGATAGAAGAATTTGCCAAGGCTCCCCAGCTAGTGAAGAAGAGAATCAAATATTAACCCTGGAGATGCCTGATTCCAGTGCCTTAGGTTCTGCTCTGGGCAGCATGTGTAAGGGTTAAGGACTTAGATTCTGGAACCAGATGGCCTGGGGTGTGGGCTCCAGCTCTGTCCTCCTAGCTGAGTGACCTTGGGCACTTAACTGCTTGGGTGCTTCAGTTTTTTCATCTGTAAAATGGAGATCATAATCCCGTTGATCTCAATGGACTGTTGTGACACTTCGATGAGTTGGCATATTTGAAGTGCTTAGACCTGCTTGTCCACAAACACTTGCCCTGTGACCTGTCTTCTTTCTGGGGCCTCCTATAATAGACGGTCTCAGCTGGTGAGAGCTGGGAAAGTACAAGCCCACCCTCTTACTGTAATTGAACCCTGGGACAAAACTTCATCCTCAGTTTCAAGATTGAAATTTCCCAGTGAAGCCAGGGCCCAGTGGTAATGGTGCAGGGCTGAGCTGGGCCTGAGGTGCTCAGCATCCCAGACACCCCTCAGAGACTAGAGCCAGAGACCCCTGAGAAAAGGCTGCCTGCCTTGGTGGCGGGGGTCTCTCACTGTGGTCATTATTCTCAGCTGGAAAAGAAAAATGCCACCGCAGTGAGGAGCTGGCCACAAAAGCACTGTGCCATAGGGGAATGAGTAGTTTCCAAGGGCGTATAGGCTGAGGAGAAGATCAGGGAGTAAGGACTAGCCTGGTGTCCACAACTCTCAGTGCTGCCCTGTCTGGCATGCAGAGTTTGGAACTTGTCCTTGGCCTCGCAGGTGAGGGACTGAGAATGCCTTATCTCAAATTCTGGTAGACACTTTTCCTGATCCACTGGTGTGACTTTCCTGGCACTGAGAAGAGGCTTCCCCCAATGAAAGAGCCCTAAAAACAGTGATCCACCCAAATGCAAACCCAGTGACATCTCTCTGCTGACTCCATTCTTTCCCTGGCTTCTCACAGCTCTGGGGTAACCAGCGTGTTCCACAGCAGGCCACATACCAGTGGGGCCTGTCTTCCTCCCCCTCCCTTGTGGACCACACTTCCCGGCTCCAACCCCCTGGATTCTTTAGTAGCTGATACACACCATCTTTTTGCCCTTCATCTTCCCACATGTTCATATATCCTTCCCTGCACTTTTCATCAAGCTCATTTCTGCTCAGCATTGCTTCCTTAAGGTCTTCTGTGACACTCAGGTCTGGTGTCTTGCATCTTGTTATTAATGGGCCTGGACTGTCCTGTGTGCTGGGAATTAAGAGCAGAGGGCTTAGAGGCTCCCTTCCACTTCCTGTTTCACCTGCTCTCCATCTGGGCCCTCGAGTGTGGCTCTCAGGATGACACTTCTCATGGAGGAGGCTTCTTCTTGATCCAAGAGCCAGCAGAAAAGCGTTTTGAATGAATTCTCATTCACATCTTGATATACAGTGTAAAGGCAGGTGGGGAGGGAATGACCACTGAAGAAAAGCTATTGCCTTTGAATTCAGCAGGGGTGTGTTTCCTTCCTGCAGCCATGGATTGCATCAAGATCTCCCTCCAGAACCTCTCCAGGCTTGCAGACACTCTCCCTGCTCCCGAGGTGAGCGAGGCAGTGAGCCTCGTCTTGGGCTTTGTGAAGGACTCCTACCCCGTCTCCTCTGCTCTGTTCCTGGAGTTTGAGAATGGGGAGGGCTACCCTCTGCTACTCAAAGTGTTACTTCGGTAAGTGGCTGTGCTTGGTGGGGAAGAAACGGTGGAAGCCAAGGTTCTCACAATCATTTGCAGTGCTTTGGAGAAAGACAGATATTGGGGCTTCTCAGAATGTCTTCTGAAATACAAATCTCCATAGAGCATGGCCAGAGAGACTTTTATTGCAAAAGTAAATCAACGTACAGCCGGGTTTCAAGCTACTTCTTTAGGAAACCAATGGGTGATTGCAATAATATTTTTACAAGTCCATTTGGTGGCATGTACCACCTGCATGCTTGCTGCCCTAACAGCCACCTGTCAGAATCCACATCTTGTATTGGAGGGCTTTCTGGGATGGCTGTGACCAGCTCTGCCTATATGCTTGGGGGTTGGAAGTGCCCATAGATCAACAACTCCAGGACCAGCCCTCTACCAATGACTGGTAGAAGCTGATGGATCCATACCCAGCAAATTTGCCCCTTGGGTGGGATAGCTCTACCCTGCCTTCCAGAGTCCCTGGGAGGATTAGAAACAAAAACAATACTCACTCTTGAAATAAGCATGAGGAAGTCTAATAAAGTCCAATTATTTCCCATGATGTCTGTATTGTTGCCATTCTGAAATATCAAATCTCTCATTTTGGGGGTGCTTCTGCCCTGCTGGTGCCCTAAGCTCATGACTTCTGGGGGGTCTGGCCACGGAAAGCAGCCTTCCGGTGAGCAGATGCTGTGGCTCTTCACAGGTTTCTCTTTATTCTAACTGCACGTCCTCAGATCAAGGGCTGAGGCTTGCAAACAGAGTGACTTTTATCCCTCCCTGTATCTTTTGGAGCTGAACTGGTGGAGACCTTTTGGGTCTTGCCCAGCACTGCGATTTCCATTGCCTCTGTATCCCTGCAAGGAGCACCATGAGCAAACCTGGCTGCTCCATCCAAGATGTCCAGGGAGCTGGCCTCATCTGTCCCCACAGGTATGACGGGCTGACCCAGAGTGAAGTGGACCCCCACCTAGAGGAGCTCCTTGGGCTGGTGGTGTGGCTGACAACCTGTGGGAGGTCAGAGCTGAAGGTGTTCGACAGCATCACTTACCCGCAGCTGGAAGGCTTCAAGTTCCATCACGAGGCTTCTGGTGGGTCATTGGGTGTCTCTGGGTGCCTGACAGCACTTGGCACTGTGCCCTGACAAGGCAGTGCAGGTCATTCCCTGATTCCCTGTGCAGAAACAAACATGTGGCAACTGTCAGTGATACAGTAGGGGCTGATTCTGTCATGCCTTTGGGGAGATTTAAAATCTCTCCTTTATAGATTTTTCCAGATGACCTGGGTGGGACTGAGACGAAATGTTTGCTTTAAAAAGGCAAAGACTCTCTCAGATAATGGAGGGAGCCTGTGATCTCCATCACAGGTGTGACTTACTTGGTAACATCTGCTTATCTAACAGGGACTGATGGCCCTGAAACAGCCATCCAGGCTCAGAGTCAGTGCCTCCTTAGCGCTACAAGATACTGACTGATTGACTGATGAACTCAATCAACATGTACTGATAATTTCTGTCCAGCAGCCACTCCGCCCCATGCTGGGTACCACTGTGAAGAGGCCAGGTGCCTGCTCCTTAAAAATTCTCTACAGAGACCATCACACAAACCTTGAGACATAATCTACTCAATAACTGGCTGATAAACAGGCACAGTGGTGACACCAGTGCAGAGAATTAGCTCTGCCTGGGTCAGTCAGGAAACCCTGCACAGAGGGTCCCATTCAAGACGAGTTTCAAGGCAAAGGATGGGTCATCCAGGTAGGAAAGAGGGGGAAGAAATATAAAGACAGAAGGTACAGCCTGGGGAGAGAAATGGTGACCAGAAACATCTGGGTGAGTCTGGGGAGATGGGCAGAGAGACCTGCGCAGACCAGAGGGTGGAGGCGGCAAAGCTGTGAGACCAGTTTAGGAAAAGCCACTGGATGTGACTGCAGCAGACACACAGGGGAGTGGCTGGATTAGAGAGGAGTTTCAGAAACATCTCGAGTGTCTGAAGCACAGAGGGCTGGAGGCAGGGAGTTCTCTGAGGAAGTATCTCCTGGGTAAGAGAGAATGAGACTTAACCTTCTAGCTGGAGAGAAAGGAGGGAGTGGGTTTGGAAGGTGTCTTTATTTAACAGCTTGCCTAGAAATGAAACTGACTTTGCTTAGTAATCTTTAACATCATTTGATTTTAATTAATTGAAACCAATCCTCCAGTTCTGTGCTGCCCGATGGGAATATAAAGCGAGCCATGTTACGTAATTTTAAATGTTCTAGCAGCAAAATTTTAAAAATTAAGAAGAAACAAGTTAAATTATTTTTAATAATATATTTTATTTAACCCAATATATCCAAAATATTACCATTAAAAAATGTGATCGTACAAATAATTGTTAATGACTTTTTTTTGCCTTCTTTTCTTAGTGTTCCATCTTGAAAATCTGATGAGTATTTTTACACTCAGGGCACGCCTCAGTTCACAGTGGCCACATTTCAAATGCTTAATTACCCAGCATGTCTTAGACAATGCAACTCCAGCCTTATTCACATTCTGGGCATATGGCTTTTCTGGACTTCTGATAGACATTTACCCACAGGAGCTAGAAAATAGAAACCTTAAATGGTATTTCCTTGTGATAATGCAAGCATGTATTTCTAGGCATAGGCAGGAGAAATGATTTGCAGGATTATTTCTTTTTTGTATCTTCAGGGGTGACCGTGAAGAATCTTCAGGCCTTCCAAGTCCTGCAGAATGTTTTCCACAAAGCCAGTGACCCTGTCCTCTGTACCAAAGTCCTGTCATCCATCAGGACCATGTGGGCCTGGAACGCCCGCAACTTCTTCCTGCTGGAGTGGACCCTGCAGCCCATCTCACAGTTCGTGGAGATCGTGCCCCTGAAGCCGACCCTGGTGCAGATGCACTTCTTCCAGCTGCTGGAGGTCCTGGTGTTTGAGCTGCATTACGTGCCCCATGAGATCCTGCGGAAGGTGCAGTGCCTGATCCAGGAGAGCCCAGAGTCGCTCGTCACCCTCGTGGCCTTGAAAACTGTCCTCAGGATCGCCGGCGGGGATCCGCTCTTCACTGACATCTTCCGGGACTCGGGGCTCCTGGGACTGCTGCTAGCCCAGCTACGGAAGCAGGCCAAGATCCTGAGGAAGTCAGGTGCCTTCCAGGAGCTTTAGGAGGGGAAGCGGGGAATGGGTGGGGGCCAGTGTTAGCTGGGCCTGGTCTGTGTACCAGCCCCACCACCCATTAACATAACAGAGAAAGTGAGTGTGCCCATGTCACCTGGTGCCCTGAGAGTCAGAGAGGGTACCCCTGGGCTACATGGCTTCACAGCACAGGCAGCCTCCCTATTTCTATAACTTGCCTGATCTTCCCCATGAAGAGGTGGGAGGGATGGGTGTAACTAGAAGCCGACTCATGGGACTAACTCAGGCCTGATGAGCTCTTAGTTTTCAGATACCTCCTGCAGTAGATATTGTCTGAGTGTGTAGGTAGGGAAACAGCAGAAGCACAGGTCCTCAGCAATGCAAAGGGGAAAGGAGGCTCAGAGAGGCTTGAAAGTCCAGGATGGAAGGGTGTGCGGGACACATCCGGGGTCAGCTGGGATACGGCTACCTTGCTCACATGGTGCTGTTGGGCCCAATGGCCTCCCACCTGGAGCAGAGGTCAGTCACCAGGGCCTTGCTGGCCAGCTTGCCCCTCTAAACCTTGGCCACACTTTTGCATGCCCTGCTGGGCTGTACACCCATGGCTCCTTGGCAGCACTCCCTCACCCTGCCTCAGGAGCGTGGGCCTGGGATTTCCCTGCCTAACCATGCCCCATGTACATACCCTGGATTTTACAGCAAGTCTTCCAGGGGATTTTGATGCACTCAAGTTGGAGAACCTCTGATGTAAGGGTTGTAGGGTCACATCTTACAAATTGGGATGCATACTCCTTTATAAAGGAAGCATGATACCCATCTTTGTTTAAGAGGATAGGAAACTAATGGAATTGGAGAGTTGGGGCCATATCACATGTACTTAAAAATGTTTCTTCATTGCTTCTTAAATATGGCAGGAAACAAAGAGTCCAATCCTGCAGTTCAGGATATAGAAAGAGAACTGACTTGTGTGATGCTGAGAACTGTGGTCACGCTTCTGAAAGGATCAGTTCGGAATGCAGGTAAGGATGGTATCAAATTCACCTCGTCACTGGTTGGGAAAACATTAACTATTTCCTGGTGATTTATGTCATTGTTCAAAGGCTATATCCAAGGAATAACCAACACTATCGCTGTGGCTGATGTCCATTCACTGGTTGATGTTCAGGGATCAACAGTAAATTGGTAGACACATCAGTTGACACTTTTTACTGTTTAGGTTGCTAAATAAGGCTGGGAATCAAAGAGTTATCTTAAATTTATGAGACCACAGAAACCCCATCTCTCTCAAGTAAAATCTTTTAATATACTGCTGCACTGACTATAGATACTTTTTTAAAAAGATTCAAATTGTAAAATACAGGCAAAGAAAACTCATCATTTTTTTTTTTTTTCGGTATGCGGGCCTCTCCCTGTTGGGGCCTCTCCCGTTGCAGAGTACAGGCTCCGGACGCGCAGGCTCAGCGGCCATGGCTCACGGGCCCCGCCGCTCCGCGGCATGTGGGATCTTCCCAGACCGGGGCACGAACCCGTGTCCCCTGCATCGGCAGGCGGACTCTCAACCACTGCGCCACCAGGGAAGCCCAAAAGCTCATCATTTTTAAGAGACATAATTTGATGTGCTTTCAGCCCATGATGGATTTAGTACCTTCATCCATTCAAAAAAATTTTAGCTTCCTAAGATCATGTGGCTCTCATGCTTAAAAAATACGTGCCTAAAATATAAATGCATGTATATTATACTATGAAGCAGAGGCATCAGCAAAGTGACATCAGTGGGTTTGGTGATTTGGTGCACATTTATCTGAGGCCCTCACAGGTCAACTATACCGAATGTGAATGATTATTTCATTATGGTAGAGCATCTCTAATGTTAGACTATAAGAGATTCCCTGGAGGCTCTGGTTAATAGGGAGGTGCATATTCCTAAGCTCCCTCCCAGAGATCTAATTATCAGGTCAAGGTAGAGCCTAGTAATCTACTTGTAAACAGGCTTCCAAGGTGATTTCCATGTAAGGGATACCTGGCCCATAACTGGGGAAATCCTGCCTTATGGAGTTGACCAGCTCAAGTCCATGTCATACCATTTGAACGATCCAGTGACTTCCTAGTTCTTATTCTACATGTGATTACTTCAAAGATCAATCCTGGGGAAGAAATTCTTAGAATTACTTTTAAACAAAAACATACCGTTAGCCAAATTTCTTAAATCCTGCCTGCTGCCCACCTTGCCACAAGAAACTACCTACGAGTTAAACATACTCTTAAATTCTGGTTTGCTTTCAATAAGAATTTGGGCAGAGATAAGAGAGAATTGCCATTGGCCCTGGATTAGGGGATTATGTGGAAATAAATACCAGAGCTATATCCAATTAAAGTTTGTATTACTTACGTCTCTAAAAATAGAAAAGGGGGAAACTTTTTTTCAAAAACAGAATTCTCACTGGAGAAGAAACCGGTTTTTCTTTTTAATTCTCAGCTCCATAGTTTCTCTCTTCCTCTTCTTATTTTAACAGTAGGTATGGATTTTGAAAAAAAAATTTCTAATGCGTGGAAAAAACACATACACATGTAGTCAAACAAACTTGGAAATTGTGAGGAAAAGCTTTCCTTGTAATTGAAGCTAAGGTGCCAAGGCCCCCATCGCTCTAGCCCCATACTCTCTGTCTGGTCCCCAGTTGTCCTGAAAGACCACGGCATGGTGCCCTTCATCAAGATCTTCCTGGATGATGAGTGCTACCGGGGAGCCTCACTCAGCATCTTGGAGCAGCTCTCAGTCATCAACGCCGAGGAGTACATGAGCATCATTGTGGGCGCTTTGTGCTCATCCACTCAAGGGGAACTGCAGCTGAAACTGGATCTCCTGAAGGTGATGTCAAGTCCTCCTTTGTGATGGGTTTCCCATGGACATGCAGCAGGTGATCGGCATTTGCCCACGCATTCATTCATTTAGTTGGTCACTGTATCATACAGGTAGAGTACTACTGGCTGCTGTGATAAATAAATCCCCCATCCTCAATAGCCTGGCACATTAGAGGTTTCTTTCTTATGTACTGTCCAATCAGTGATTGGGAGGAGTGTCATTCAGGGACAGCAGTCACCTGGGCATCTAATCCAGCCATCAGACAAATGGCTGATGGAAGGGAGAGCAGAGAAAATGGCACACGCTCTTTTTCAGGCCTAAAACTGGTGCGTGCTAACTTCTGTCCAAGTTTATCTGGGCAGGACTCGTCTGGATGCAAGACATGCCAGGAAATGTAGTCCCTAGCTGGGCAGCTACTTCCCAGCCACACTGTAAACTATGGAAGTGGAGCCCAAATTGGTGGTGGCCAAGCAGCAGCCTTGTTTACTTGCCCAGCATTTAGTGAGCATCTACCAGTTACCAGGTCTGATGCAGAGTGCTCAGGACACACTGTTGTATGAGATTCAGCCCTTGCCAACTGGTAGCTCGTAGACTAGGGCTAATATTAAGTAAGCAGTCATGGTGATGCAGCATGGTAACGCCCCAGAGGTTGAAGGCAGGCTGCCATGGGAACAGAGAAGTAGGAGAGACCAATGCTGCCTTACGTGTTTGAGGAAGGCTCACAGAGGAGGGAACACCTGAACTGGGAAGAGGAAGCAAAAGGCAGTCAAAGGCACTGGAACAGTGGTTACAAAGGGAGAAGTAAAACTAGGCTGTCACCTTTGGACAACAAAGAGAAGCATATATTTTTGCTTTTGTAATATTGTTAATAATCATCAAGTTATCTTAAAACAGTTAAAGATGATAATAAACATCATCGGCCTTACAGCTCTCACAATTTTGTTGCTGTTCTTGCTTTTCCATTTCTTTTGTCTTTGCGGGCTTATGCCTTAAAAGAAAAAAAAAATCCCCTTTCTTTTGTTTATGCTGTTTAAGAGAAGGGCAGATGTAAATGCAAATATCTCCCAAGGAACTGACTTGGGGACCTGTCATGTCTATGTGCAAAAGAACCCCCTATGCAATACACACTCATGTTTCATTATCATGCCACTCTGGATCACTGGTGAATTTTATACAATACGAAGTTGCTCTGACTTCCAAAATTAAACCCTCCACCTTATTTAGCTATGACTATCTCTGTGCAAAACCATTTTACCAGTTAGAGAATGGCATTCAGTTTATTTTACCTACTTTATTTCTCAGCAGAGCCAATGTCAGGCACTGATGCAACTGTATTCATGTCTTCTCATGACCTAATCCTGTGGGGTTCAGCATGGCCAATGTGTCATGAGAATCCCATCCAGAAGTGGCATTATGACCATAGTTATCATGTATTTCGCAGATGACAAGAACCGAAACAGCGATTTAATCACAGGGTCAAAGAATCAGTGAAGGTGATGAACCAAAAAGGAAAGTTAAAGGTCTTTTGAAAGACACTGGAGTCCCATGATTATGTGAAGTAACAGGATTGAGGGGAGCATGTAAACGGGAGAGTAAGGGAGAGAGATATCAAGAATTAATGACAGTTTACAGCTGGAGTGCACCTTAGCTTCATGTGGTCCTATCTTAATATTGGGCAGAGATAGGCCCCGAGAGATTCTAATACTGAATGGTGAAGTTGAGTTTGGATCTAAGACTAGTGATTTAAAATCTGGTGATTTTTCCTCTTCATTTTGCTGTTTGTTGCATTTTTTCTCATATGTCTGTGTTCAGCTTAATTCACAAGAGCCTTATTCTAATAAGGAACAGGGAAGGCAGAGAGCAAGGCAGTTAGGACTTTGGTTTTCTATTGGGTGAATAATTGGAAGCCCTATCTATTTCTGACATTCTCATATTGAAAGTCAAACAGATTCATGGAGAGAAAAGTTTTGGAGAGCACAAGTGTTTTTGTGTCCATTAGAGAAAAGCTCTCTGCTTTGCTCTTGGAAAGTTCATCTTGCTTACTCTATAGCCCAGAAGCACCTTATTGGAGTGACAGCCCTTGGGTAATAGGACTGAATTTCTAGAATTAGCAATGTAAAGCCATTATGGTGTTTTATAAGATTCAATATCATTTCAGAATCACACTATCAACAGAGCACATCAGGGATGAACACTGTGTAAGCTTATTTAACAGAGCCATACCCCGCATTCAATGTGCTGTCTTCTCCCTGGGTACCAAGTCACTGCTGGGCAGTTGGGAGGGTGCCCAGAGTCGCCATTGTTCTTCCAGGACTAGGGTGATAACATGTTGTAGCTCCCGTGGGTGGTGGGGAAGGATTGGGCCCCAGAGCCTGTTCCAGCCTTGCCCACCACTAAGTCGTGTGAGCAATTAGCCAACGTTTGCTGGAATCTGATGTGGGATCTGCCTTTGTTCTACATCACTTTGGGAACCCCTTGGGAAACAAAGATGTAAAATTAGTTCTTTCTGGCCAGATTTCCTTTTTTTGGCAGTTGACAGTGGACTCTGCCCAAAGCGCTGTGCCTGCAAAGTGGGTCAGATGTAGGTAGGATGAGGTGAAAGTGGTGGAGGGAGGGGACTTCAAAGGCAGGACTCCCTGCCTCACCACCCAATAAAGGTTTGTCATCTCTGAAGTGTATTCACATCATGGTGCCACCCTGATTTCCCTTCCCTGAGAATCAGCCAGCTGCCCTGGAGGAGAAAAATCCTCCAGAAACATGTGACTTAAGGCAGTTGCTCCCAAAATCCAGTGGTGCTTCCATACCAACACAGAGGCACATGTGACTTCACCACCTAATTCTGGCAAATGATAACCGAGTTAAAGAATAATGTAAGCAAATGAATTTCCTCTCCATGGCCAGTGGGACTGTGATTGGGTTATGCACAAATTCAGATTGATTTGCTAATATACATTTAGCTGTTCAACTCTGAGCTTAATCGCATTACCTCACCGGTCCTCCAGCATGACACATGGAAAATTATGAGGAATAACAAATAATAGAATGTGAAATAAATCCTGTTAGTCCTAACGTAGTTAGCGCTTTGCAGCAGACATCCATTTTATAGATTCAAGCTTGAGGAATACTAACTCAGAGAGGATGACATGGTAACTGAGTTAAGGAGGAGAAAATGTGCTTAACGCTGACCTTTCTTGAAATGTGTCAACCCTAGCCTGATTACTTTGACTTCAGCTGATTAAATTTACTCCCTTCCGTAGACTCTCAAGCCTAGGTGATGCATTAACATGCAAAGTTGAATGACAGTAATGGAGACCCTCCTCCCAGGTCCCCAGTTCCTGACAAATCGTTTCCCGAAGTAGTGCAGTATTTATTTTCCTTTATGATAGAGATGTTTCTCTTTAGTTGCTATGAAATTAAGCCTTTGTAATTGGATTTGGGGCTCTTTACTTTATGACTCTGCAAATATGAAATTAACCCCATCCCAAGAAATAATAGAGCAGTCTAAGTTCTAATGAGATTACCCCCATTTTAGATAATGACTTTGAATTTAATAAATCAAACAAAGCAACAATTAAGGTCAGCCATCGCTTTTTTCTCCACCCCTCCCAACAGGAGGAGAAAAGAACTGTCTAGGAATTACAGAGGATAGACCCTCTGAGAGACACAGACACTATTACTGGTTTGCTTTCTTTTTAAAATATCTGCTCTCAACATTCCTTGAATGATGGAGACCTTCTGAGCAACGTCTGGTGTCAACTTGGACAACTGGAAGATTGTTTCTTAAGGAAAGAGGGGGGTTTTAGTGGTCATCCAGCACTTAGACAATTGCTCTAATCTGATTAGTTTTATTTTTTAATTATTCTCTCTTTTGGGTGTTTGTTTTGTCACACGTCATGTGATAAACAGAAGAGCTCCATTCATTCCATTTGCCTTGAACAACCTCATCGTAGTTTTAGGAGCCACTGAAAACACTCACATAAATCTAGACAGTCTAGTTTCACAGCTTAAGACTTCCTGATGTCTCGGTGATGTATTTATTTTCCACGGCACGAGTCACATTGAGACAGGTCGAGACACACAATGCAATGCATGCTGTACCACACGTTAATGTTCAGCCTTTTGTGTGGATTATCAGTTGGCAGGAAGAAACTACCACCACCACACGCACTTCAAGGTTAGAGTTCATTTCCAACTTGACCAAAGAAACAATATTCTGTGCGGAGTGAGTTGCTCACACAAGGCAGGCACAGAGGACTGGCCCCAGTGTCCTGGGGTTGGGGGTGGGGTTTGGGGAAGGCAGCTGTGGTGATGCAGTCTATAAAGAGAAAGGCCGTGCCTAGTCTAGAAAGCTCTGTGTTGCTAAACCGTAAGGTTTTACATTCACCAAATGTCACTATTCTGAAGAATCTGCTCTAACAGTCTATATACAATCTTCTCTTTAAGGACCTGTCTACAAATATCAAACTTTCCTGGGTTTTGAGCCAAATTCAGAAGTAATTGAGTCATATCCTCACCCAGGAGGAGAAAGCAGTTGTCACTGCCTGGTCCTTAATGTTTCACTTTTGCTTCTAGCTTTCAGGCAGTCTGGAAAGCCCATTTCCCTGAAGTCTACCCCACCACTCTCATTTGAACCCCCGTTAGTGCACGGCCCTGATGCTGTTTCTTTTAAAGAACAAAATGACAATTCAATTTCCCCACAGTCACCCCCTGAGCTGTGGTGGGTAGTCTTTGATCTATTAACCACCATAAGTCATGCATTGTTTTCTCCTATAACTGGGAAAAGATCAACTGACCCACACTGGTAAGGATGAATCTTTTTACATCACTCTATATAATTTGTCCATTTTGAACATAATCGTGGCCTTTGGCCTTTTACAGATTCTCCTAGTTTCTACAATCTTTGTATTTAATTTCTTGAAATGTGGGGGCCGTGGGAGCACGTTAAGCAGCGCCTTGGTCATCATTTCTCTCCATCTTTGAAAGAGCCTTGCCTGTATGCATTTACTTAGTCCTGGCTCATTTTGTGCTTTCTTACCCCAAGCTTGGGTTGACTGCCTGCCAAGCAGTTCAGGCTTCGTGTAGCAGAATATAATATTAGATAACAGAATTTGGTTGTTAGGGGTACACATTATACTGTTTCAGATAAACTCTAGTGTTAGGTTAGGGTTACCAGCATTTTAGAGCTAGAGGTAGAAAATTACCTTTGTTCCACAAAGTGCATGACTTCATATTTCATAGCTACCTGTAACTTTACTGAATTTCTATTTGACTTTCTCTATATGAGAATTTAAAAATCTAATCCCTTCCCTCCTTTTTTTCTGACCCACCAGTTTTCTCTTTGTCAATGGACTTTCATGCATTATGCTATGGACTGTCACCCTAAACCATGCATTTAAGACACAGCATCACCCCCTCTCTCTCAAATTGGGAATTTCTTTTTATGTTTTGAAACTTGTTTCAAGCATCCTGAAATTGACTTTAAGTTGTGCCTGCCCGGACAATCCTCTTTCTTGTGTCACTGAACACTAAACATTTGAAAGGACAAAACAATTCAAATCTTCCTCCAGAGCAAAACTACAGGGACTGGCCATTCTCTGGGAAACATGCCTAAGAAGCCTGGGTCTTCAATGCAGTCTCATGCTATTTTCATGAATAGTAAATAACTAAATACCAAAAGTTAGAGGCTTTTGATATTTATCTAAGATCATCCATGCATTCTTCACTTTTAGGTGTGAAACTTTAGCACAGAATGAGAACTTCTTAAATGTAGTCCTTCTTTCCTTCCGAAACATTTATTGAATACCTAGTGTATATCATGCACAGGGCTCAATAAATAGTACATTGGAAGTGCTTAGTAAATATTTGATTTTAGAAGGAATTAAAAGTTTGCCTGTCCAGTAAAAATCTCAGCAATCTGTAGAAGGTAGATTGCATATGTGTGTTGTAATAGCCTAAACTCCACACACGGTCTATATTATATGCTATATCTATATGTTTCCTTCCATTAGGATTTCTCTTCTCCACCTTAATTTCCTCATATTTTCACACCAGGTTTTAAGTAGATTTGTTTGACTATCTTTCATTTATTAGAAGTATCTGTGCTTGCACAGAGAGGGAGGTAAATAGTAATAAGTTGCTTTATATAGATTTCACTGAGTCTCCTTTTGCAATACAGGAAATGGTTCATTCCATAAGTTTAGCAAATATTTATTAAGTAGGTGCTATATTCCACAGCAGTGAGCAAGCCTGATTTCATGGGGCTTCAATGCAGGGGAAGGCTGAGACAATTTTCAAGTAGCTTCAATACAGTGTGGTGAGAGTTTTGATTGGGGATTTAGAGGTGTGAGCACTCAGCCTGGGATGAGAACAAGCTAAGGGTCAGGGAAAGCTTTGTGGAGGGAGATGCATTTAAGTCAAGATACAGGACTGTAAGTCAACCCTATAAAGCAGCATAGCCTTTAAGAGCAGCCATTTGAATAAAAACACTGAGGCACAACCCAAAACTAAAAGTAAGAGGAATGGTACTGACCTCCCAGTGTTTCAAAGGCGCGCATCGGTAGCTCGCTGTTCCTACGGAGTGGAGCGCAGAAGAGCACCCGGAACGCTTTGGCAGGGATGGGTGGGGAGCTCAGCGTTAAAGATCTGCCTCCTCCATTTCACTCACTTGTATCTCATTGGTTTCAGTCTCTGCTCCGGATCCTGGAGACCCCCAAAGGCCGTGCTGCTTTCAGAGTCTCCAGTGGGTTCAATGGGCTGCTGTCCCTGCTCTCTGACCTGGAGGGGTCTCTCCGGGAGCCCCCACTGCAGACCTGGGGGGCAGTGTCCCCCAGCCAGACCCTGGACCTGGTCCTGCACACCCTCTGTGCTGTGTCTGCAGCACTGTACCTGGACCCCGTCAACGGTGACTTCTTTAGGAGGACCGGGCTGTTTGAGAAGCTGGCAGAGGACCTCTGCTTGCTGGGCTGTTTCGGGGCCCTGGAGGAAGAGGGCGCTCCTCCGCACTCCTGGGAGGACACAAAGGCCAGGCCATTTGCCGATTTGATGAGTGCGGCTTTTTCCTCTGCCAGCCCACTCCCACCCAAGATACAGAGCTGCCTCCAGATCCTCAGCTTCCTGGACAGCATGGCTCGAGGCACCCTCCACCTGTGCAAGGACCTGAAGGACTCCCCGAGGGCGAGGCAGGAAGCGGTTGTGGACGCTCAGAAGGGAGAAGCCGGCAGTGACCCCCAGGGAAACTTCAAGCAGTGGCCAGACCTGGAGGACAGGTAGAGCTTTGCTGCCTGCTTCCCTAACCTGTAATCAGTGTATCTCTGTCTCCCGAGTCCTACGTAAGCACCCCGCGCATGCGTAGTACAAACTGGGTGTGAGGAACCGTCACGTTGTTATTCTTCAGAGTAGGTGTCCCCGTCCGGCGTTGTTCCAGCAAATAGAACGAGACGGAGTTGGATTCAGAAGCAAAGGAAAGCTTTCTTCTTTTATCAGAGAATGGAGAGGTGCCAACTCACTTGCTCTCCTGACAGGCCAGGGGTGGGGCTGCCGTTTAGGGATCTAGAGTGGAGGGGGAGGGGGCGGAGATCGCAGTGCCGGGTGCAGGGTCTCTGCACACAGCTCACCGCCGCCATCTTGAATTGAGTATCGCTTCTGCGCACGATCCGCGGGCTGCAGTGTCCCGTGCAGCCGTTTCGCATTAGGAGCTCAGGTCTGAGGTGCGTGGTGTGGGCCTCTGTGTGCAGTACCCTATGAGCAAGTGAAACTAGACTAATCACAGGAGAGGAGGTGAGACCTTATTTTATCACCTAGATTCCATTTTGTTTTTCCTAGGGACCCCAGAGGACTTTGCTGGTGAAAGCAGGACTGTCTTTTCTTTAAATCAAGTTAACTTTGTTTTCAAGCCCCTCTCCCCGTTCACCCACCCCCACCCTGAGAGCTGGCAGAAAACCAATCCAACTCAATACAGGGCTAGGGGATGCTGTTGGGTCGCAGGAGAACCAGGGAAGTTTACCCGATCTTGGAAACTGAGGGCAGAGCTCTGCTGCCCATAGGCTCACTTTCTTCTTTGGCATCTTTGCTGCTCCTGGGAGCTTTGATGCCTGGGCCCAGCCTCCCTGGTATGCCCGGCAGCCTTTGCCTTCCTAGGTCTTATCTCCCCCCCCCCCAACACCTGCCTGGGCACTGCCAGGGTGTGGGTGTGGTCCTTGACTTGTAAGACACAACAGCATCCTTCCCAATCATGGGACTCTTCCTGTTCTTCTTGCTGCTTCCATTTCCCCTAACAAGGACAATTTCTCTTACTTCTGCAGGCTCATCTCCTCAAGGACCTCATACTTTGATAACCTTTTGTTTTCATCCCTGTAACACAGAATTCCACTAAAGCAAGGGAGCACAAAGAACCCCCCACCCCCTTGGAGCGAGAGGGGAAAAACAAAAGAACAAGGCAACAAAATAGTTGGTGTCTTTTTTTCATTCCTCTGAAGCAGCAATGACAAAACAAATATTTCAGTAAACTATCCTGCCTGCCACCTTTCCAGGTCATCTTGCCTTTAACACCACAGGACACTCTTCTGAAAGACATTGCACGTGTTTCTCAAAGAGAGCCCCCTTTGGCCAGACGTGTCGGGGGTTGGTGGTGAGGGGGATGGATGTCAATTCTCCAGCTACCATAATAATCATATGATTGTTCCTATCAGTTGTTCCTCAGCTGGTTAATCTGGTAAATCAATTAGTTTTCTCACCTTGCATTCCTTCACAATTTGCTCATGATATAATTATTGCTAGATTTGACTTGCTAATTTTTGAAAAGAATTTTTGTTCTTGAGAAAGTTCAGCCTTTCACACTCCTTTCTTGACTATTTTGACTATGAAATTTGTGTTACCCTCATAAATTGGGCGGTGTTCCCTCTTCTATTCTCTGGAAGAGTTTATGGAAAGATTACTATTTCTATTCCTTTCTTTTAAAAATTAATTAATTGGCTGCATTGGGTCTTCGTTGCTTTCTCTGGTTGTGGCGAGCGGGGCTACGCTTCATTGTGGTGCGCAGGCTTCTCATTGCAGTGGCTTCTCTTATTGCGGAGCACGGGCTCTAGGCATGCGAGCTTCAGTGGTTGTGGCTTGTGGGCTCAGTAGTTGCGGCACACGGGCTTAGTTGCTCTGTGGCATGCGGGATCTTCCCGGACCAGGCTCGAACCTGTGTCCCCTGCATTGGCAGGTGGATTCTTAATCACTGTGCCATCAGGGAAGTCCTACTATTTCTGTTCCTTAGCTATGTGATAGAACTTGCCAGTAAAATCTCAGGAGCCTGATGTTTTCTTGAGAGAAGATTTATTCTTTTTTTTTTGTTTTTTTACCTTTTTAAAAAACAGTTTTACTTTTACATAATTCACACACCATAAAATTCACCCATTTAAAATGTACAATAAATTTTTTTGTATATTCACAGAAATATACAATCATCACCACAACTGATTAGAACATTTTTATCACACCAAAAGAAACTCCATACCCATTAGCCATTATTTTCCATTTCCCCTGCCCCTACCTCCAGTCCCAGGCAACCATTAATTTACTTTCTGTATTTAGGGACTTACCTATTCTGGATATATCATATAAATAGAATCATACAGTATGTGATTTTTTTTGTTTCTGGATTCTTTAGCATAATGTTTTCAAGGTTCATCCATGTTGTAGCATGTATCAATACTTCATTCTTTTTATTGACAAATAATTTTCCAGTGTGTATACCACAATTATACGTTTATCAGCTGATGGATATTTGGATTGTTTTCACTTTGGGGTTATTATGAATAGTGCTGCTATGAACATTCATGTACAAATTTTTGTGTAGATACATGTTTACATATCTCTTAGCTAGATACCTAGGAGTGGAACTGCTAAATCTTACGGTAATTCTACGTTTACCATTTTGAGGAATTACCAAATCATTATGCAAAGTGACTGCACCATTTTACATTCTCACTAGCAGTGTGTGAGGGTTTCAGTTTGAATACCTTCTTTTTTTTTTTTTTTTTTGCGGTATGCGGGCCTCTCCCTGTCGTGGCCTCTCCCATTGCGGAGCACAGGCTCCGGACGCGCAGGCTCAGCGGCCGTGGCTCACGGGCCCAGCCGCTCCGCGGCATGTGGGATCTTCCCGAACCGGGGCACGAACCCGTGTCCCCTGCATCGGCAGGCGGACTCTCAACCACTGTGCCACCAGGGAAGCCCCTGAATACCTTCTTGCCAACACTTGTTATTATCTTTTTGATTATAGCCCTCCTAGTGGGGGTGATGTGGTATCTTATTGTGGTTTTGCTTTGCATTTCCTTGAAGGTTAATGATATTGAGAAGCTTTTCATGTGCCTATTGGTTATTTGTGTATCTTCTTTGGACAAATGTCTGTTAGAGTCTTTGCACATTTTTTAAATTGATGTAACATTGGTTTATAACTATATAAGTTTCATGTGTACAACATTATAATTCAACTTCTATGTATACCATAGTGTTCTCACCACCAAAAATCTTGTTTCCATTCATCACCATACAGTTGATTCTCCTTACCCATTTTTCCCTCCCCCATCCCTCCTTCCCCTCTGATAACCACTAATCTGTTGGTTCTCTGTTATCTATGTGTTTATTTTTGTTTTGTTCTGTTTGTTCATTTATTTTGTATTTTTTATATTGCATATATGAGTGAAATCATACTGTATTTATCTTTCTCCATCTGACTTATTTCACTTAGCATAATACCCTCAAGGTCCATTCATATTTTTGCAAATGTCAAGACTTCATATATTTTATGGCTGAGTAGTATTCCACTGTGTGTGTGTGTGTGTGTGTGTGTGTGTGTGTGTGTGTGTGACATCTTATCCATTCATCTGTTAATGTGCACTTAGATTGTTTCCATATCTTGGCTACTGTAAATAATGTTGCAATGAACATAGGGGTGCATATATCTTTTTGAATTAGTGTTTTCATAACCTTTGGATAAATACCCAGAAGCGGAATAGTTGGATCATATGGTAGTTCTATTATTAATTTTTGAGGAATCTCCATACTTTTTATTTACATTCCCACCAACAGTGTATGAGGGTTCCTTTCCTCTGCACCCTCACCAGTACTTGTTGTTGCCTGTCTTTTTTGTAATAGTTATTCTAACAGGCATGGGGTGATATCTTATTGTGGTTTTGCTTTACATTTCCCTAATAATTAGTAATGTTGAACATCTTTTCATGTGCCTGTTGGCCATATGTATGTCATTTCTGGAATTTCTACTTAGATCTCTGTCCATTTAGAAAATTTTTGTTGTTGAGTTGTGTGAATTTTTTTTAATTAATTAATTTATTTTTGGCTGCGTTGGGTCTTCGTTGCTGCACGCAGGCTTTCTCTAGTTGCGGTGAGTGGGGGCTACTCGTTGCGGTGTGTGGGCTTCTCATTGTGGTGGCTTCTCTTGTTGCGGAGCACGGGCTCTGGGCGCGCGGGCTTCCGTAGTTGTGGCACATGGGCTTAGTTGCTCCGCGGCATGTGGGATCTTCCCAGACCAGGGATCAAACTTGTGTCCCCTTCATTGGCAGGTGGATTCTTAACCACTGTGCCACAGGGAAGTCCCTGTTTGACCTCTTTATATATGTTTTGATTACTGTAGCTTTGTAGTATAATTTGAAATTAGGGAGTGTGACACCTCCAGCTTTGTTCTTTTTTCTCAGAATTGCTTTGGCTATTCAAGCCCTTCTGTGGTTCCATACAAATTTTAGGACTTTTAAATTCTATTTCTGTGAAAAATGTTGGGATTTTGATAGGGATTGCATTGAATCTGTAGATTGCTTTAGGTAATTATGGACATTTTAACAATGTTAATTCTTCCACTACTATGTTAAGTAAGAGTGGTGAGAGTGGCATCCTTTTCTTGTTCCTAATCTAAGAGAAAAAGCTTTGTTTCTCACTGTTCAGTATGATGTTAGCTGGGTTTGACATATATGTCATTTATGGCCATTATTCATTTTATTCAGAGTTTTATCATAAATGGATATTGAATCTTGTCAAATGCTTTTTCTGCCTCTACTGAGATGCTCATATGATTTGTATCCTTTTTTTGTTTATGTGATGTATCATATTGATTGATTTGCGAATGTTGACTCACCCTTGCATCCTTAGAATAAATCCCACTTGATCATGGTGTATGATCCTTTTAATGTATTGTTGTATTTGGTTTGCTAATATTTTGTTGAGAATTTTTGCATATATGTTCATCAGAGACATTGGCCTATAATTTTCTTTTTTTGTGTTGTTCTTGTTTGGTTTTGGTATCAGGGTAGTGCTGGCTTCATAAAGTGTGTTAGGAAGCATTCCCATGTCTTCAATTTTTTGGAAGAGTTTGAGATTCTTCTTTGAATGGTAGAATTCACCACTGAATTTGTCTGGTCCTGGACTTCTGTTTTTTGTGATATTTTTTATTACTGTTTCAGTCTCCTTACTAGTGATCAGTTTATTCAGATTTTCTGTTTCTTCATGAATCAGTCTTGGAAAGTTGTGTGATTCTAAGATTTTATCCATTTCTTGTAGGTTGTCCAGTTTGCTGGTGTATAGCAGTTCAGAGTACTCTCTTAAAATCCTTTGTATTTCTGTGATATCTGTTGTAACTTCTTTTTTGTTTCTGATTTTATTTATTTGAGCCTTCTCTCTCTTTATCTTGGTGAGTCTAGCTAAAAGTTTGTTAATTTTGTTTATCTTTTCTAAGAACCATGTCTTAGTTTCATACTATTGTCTTTTTAGTCTCTATTTCATTTATTTCCATTATGGTTGTTATTATTTCCTTCCTTCTACTGACTTCGGGCTTTGTTTGTTTTTCTTTTTCTAGTTCATTTAGGTGTAAGTTTAGATGGTTTTTTGAGATTTTTCTTATTTCTTTAGGTAGGACTGTGTTGCTATAAACTTCCCTCTTAGAACTGCTTTTACTGCATCACACAGATTTTCATGCTGCCTATTTGTGGTTTTTCCAGCTTTCTTCTTGTAGTCGATTTCTAGTTTCATACAGGTGTGATTGGAAAAGATGCTTGATATGATTTCATTCTTCTTAAATTTATTGAGATCTGTGTCCCAACATATGGTCCATCCTTGAGAATTTCTATGTACACCTGAAAAGAATGTATATTCTGCTGATTTGGGATGGAATGTTCTGTATTCATTTAAGTCCATCTGCTCTAATGTTTCACTTAAGGCCTGTGTTTCCCTGTTGAACTTCTTATCTTAGTAATCTATCTATTGATGTAAGTGGGGTATTAAAGTCCCCTACTATTATTGTGTTGCTGTCAATTTCTCCCTTTAGGTTTGTTAAAATTGCTTTATATATTTTGGTGCTCCTACATTAGGTGCAAATACATTAATAGTTATGTCTGCTTGATGGATTATCCCCTTTATATAATGTCCATTTTTGTCTCTTGTAATCTTTTTTGGCTTGAAGTCTATTTTGTCTGATACGAGTATGGCTGCACCTGTTTTTTGTTTTTTGGCTGCTATTTGCTTAGAGTATCATTTTCCATATCTTTACTTCGAGCCTATATTTGTCTTTAGAGCTGAGATGAGTCTCCTGGAGACAGCATATAGTTGGGTCTTGTTTTTTAATCTGTTCAGCCACTCTGTGTCTTTTGATTGGTGAATTCAGTCCATTTACATTTAGGGTGATTATTGATATATGAAGACTCAGTACTGCCGTTTAATCTTTTGTTTTCTGGTTGCTCTGTATTTTCATTGTTTCTTTTTCCTTGATTTTCTGTCATTTTAATTTGGTGGTTTTATATGATATTTTTCTAAGTTTCCTCTTTTTTATGTTTCATTTCTCTGCTCTAGATTTTAGTTCTGTGGTTACCATGAGGTTTGTATAAACTGTCTCATAGATTACGTAGTTCTTTTTCTGCTGAAAGCGTCTCATCTTCACTTGCCTATACAGATTTTGTCCTTGTCTTCTTCCCCTTTTATGTTTGTTGCCACAAATTATCCCTTTTTATGTTGTGAGTTTATTACCAAATTGAAGTAGCTATAGTTGCTTTTAATGCTTTCCCCCCTCCCTTTAACCTTTATGCTATAATTGTTTAACAACTAACTCTGGTGAAGAGTTACAATTTTCTGATTCTGTCTGTTTATTACCTACTCAAAGTTTTTTGTACTTTCGCCATTTTGTTTCAGGTAGAAGAGCTCCTTTCAACATTTCTTGTAAGGCAGGTCTAGTAGTGATGAACTCCCTCAGCTTTTGTTTGTCTGGCAAAGACTTTATTTCTTCTTCATATCTGAAGGATAACTTTGCTGGGTAGAGTGTTCTTGGTTGACAGTTTTTATCTTTCAATATTTTGAGTATGTCATTCCACTCTCTCCTGGTCTATAGAGTTTCTGCTGAGGAATCTGCTGATAGCCTAATGGGGTAACTTGTAGGTTACTGTCTTTTTTTTTTTTTCTGATTGTCTTTAAAATTCTTTATCATTGACTTTTGACAGTTTTAATATAATGTGTCTTGGAGAAGATCTTTTTGTGTTGAGATAATTGGGTGTTCTGTTAGTTTTGTGGACTTGTATATCCAGTTTCTTCCCAGGTTTGGAAAGTTCTCAGCTGTTGTTTCTTTAAATAAGATCTCTTCTCCTTCTGGGATACCCGTTATCCTTATGTTGCCTTTTCTAATCAAGTTGGATAGTTCTTGTAGAGTTTCTTTATTAAAAAATCTTATTTCTCTCTCTTCTTCTACCTGAATCATTTCTAGATTTCTAACTTCAAGCTCACTCACTCTCTCTTCCATATGGTCTGCTCTATTTCCAGTGCTTTCTAATCCATTCTTTATCTCATTTATTGAGTTCTCCAGCTCCAGAGTTTCCATTTGGTTCTTTTTTGGAGTTTCAGTCTCTTTGGTAAAGTATTCCTCTGTTTATTAATTTTACTCTTTAGCTCATTGAACTGCTTTTTTGAATTTTCTTGTAGCTAATTGAATTTCTTCATGACAGCTATTTTGAATTCTCTATCAGTTAGATCACAATCTTCTGTGACTTTAAGTTTTACAGAATTGTTATTTTCTTTTTGTGATACTGTGTTTTCATGGTCCTTGATGAGTTGTTCCTCTGCCGGTACATTTGAAGGAGCAAACTCCTTTCTTATTTAAAGTTTTTTAACAGTTCGAGTTCTTAATTAAAGGCCTTTCTTTTTGTTTTTCAGTAGGTGGTGCTATAGCCCAAGTTTTTGTTTCTCTTGAGTGGCCTCCGGCTATATTTGAGAACCAGCATTTTCCACCCTCCAGCACCTCTGCCAGAGGTGTCTCTGGTGTCCTCATTGCCACTGCTTGTGCCTTGCTGCTGCCAGTGTTGCTACTGTCACTGGTATTGCCGCCTGGGACACTGGGATGGCAGGCACCTCTACCATGTCTGGGGACACCTGGGTCACGGACACTGCTGCCACAGTGGGGAAGGGGAGAAGCCAGAGTCATGGGCACCTTTGCCGCCTCCAGCGTTGTTGGGTTGGTGGGTGCTGCTGTCATTGGTAGGAGTGGGGGAGGCTGGAGTTGCGGGTGCTGCTTTGGCTGGAGGGACCAGGGTCATGGGTCCTACCACCGCTGCTGTCCGGCTGCCTGTGGCTATGGGTGCCATTGTGGCTGGGAGGCCTAGGTCTCATGTGCCACCTCTGTTGCTGCTACCGGGTTCGCTGGGGCTGCAGACTCAGCCGCTGTGGCCAGGGGCCAGGATCCCAGCACTGCCTCTGCTAGTCCCTGGTTCTGCCTCCTCTGTGTATCTCAATTCACCCACCTTCAGATGTACAGATGTCTGGATCTCTCCAGCATCCTGCTGTGTTGGGCAGAGGAAGCTTTCTGGAGTTAGGAATGTTTCACTAGTTGTAGACTGAAGGGGAGAGACAAAGGGAGCTTTTCACACCATAATGGTGTTGATGTCACCTCTGCAAAGATATATTTTTGTGAGAATAAATTTCAATATATTCTTGCATGATTCATAGTAAGTTATTTTTCAAGTTTATTGTTCTCATTTCACCTGTTTTAATTTATTGGCATAAGGCCATTCACAGTATCCTTTTAACTTTTTATTCCTAACACTATCATTTGTGTATTCTTTCTCTTTTGCCTGCAGCACCCCAGCGTTCTTAGCAGAGGTTAATTTATTAATGTGTCTGTGAACCAGCATTCAGCTTTTCCTGTCTCATACATCGATTTTCTGTTTCTTTTCTTGTTCTTATTATTTCCTTCCACTTTCTTTGGGTTTATTCTAGTATTCTTTTTCTTAATTTAATTGTTACGAGACCAATTTTAAGTCCTCTTTTTAAATATAAATTTCCTTGTAACTATTACTTTAGTTCCATCACACAAGTTTTATTATATCAAATTTTCAATATAATTTACTGCTAAATATTTTCTAATTTCCCTTATGACTTACAGGTTTACTCTTGAATCTTATTTGAATTATAAATTTCCAAAGTTAGAGTATTTTTGATCATCTTTTTGTTATTGACTTCTAACTTTGTCATCTTGAAACAAAGTGGACTGTATGATGCTAATCCTTTGAAATTAGTTGAGCTTGACTTTGTGTCCCCAATGTGGTAAATTTTCATAAATATTCCTGGGTGCTTGAAAATAATGCACATTTTCCAATTGTTAGGTTCAATGCTCCATTTATGTCCCCTGGATGAAATTTGTCAGTTGTTCAAATTTTAAGATTGTTGGCATATCAGCTATTAAGATATGTTAAGTATCTTTCATTATAATGGTAGCTTTGTCAATATCTGTTATTTTTTTTTAAATAAATAAATAAATTTATTTATTTATTTTTGGCTGCGTTGGGTCTTCATTGCTGTGCCTCGGCTTTCTCTAGTTGCGGAGAGCAGGGGCTACTCTTCATTGCATTGTGCGGGCTTCTCATTGCGGTGGCTTCTCTTATTGTGGAGCATGGGCTCTAGGCGTGCAGACTTCAGTAGTTGTGGCGCATGGGCTCATTAGTTGTGGCTTGCAGGCTCTAGAGCACAGGCTCAGTAGTTGGGGTGCATGGGTTTAGTTGCTCCGCAGCATGTGGGATCTTCCCGGAGCAGGGATTGAATCCATGTCCCCTGCATTGGCAGGTGGATTCTTAACCACTGCAGCACCAGGGAAGTCCCAATATCTGTTAACTTTTGCCTTACATATATCTGAGGCTATTAGAATCACACACATTTATAATTTTTCCATCATCTAGAGATATCAAAGTTTGTATCATTATATGATGGCCTTCTGAATCTCCATTAGAACATAACAACTTTACCTAATAGTAATAAGGCTCCACCAGTGTTCTTTTGGTTAGTATGTGCCTGAATTATTTTTTATTCTTTAAGCTTTCTGTATCATCATGCTTTAGGTATTTTTGCTGTAAACAGTAAAGAGCTATTTTTTTTAATGTGTATTTTAAACTGAAGTTTCCTTGTTTCTTTGTGTGGTTGATGATTTTTAATTGTGAGTCTTGCTCCGAGATTTTCCTTTTCCCAGACTCCATGCAGCCCATCCTTATTCTGGCCATCCTGCCTTTCTGCAGACACAGCAATGCCTCAGTGAGGCTGCAGCTGCCCTTTGTAGCTAGACCTTGGTCAGATTCCAGGCCCTTCTCTTCTTGCTTTGTCTTGGGAGAATTCTCTTTCTGAGGTCCCCTGATCTCTCTATTCCAGGGGCAGAGGGTTCTCTGAGGAGGCCTTTGTCTTGGCCATCTGGACAGCATGCAGCTTAACTAAGGATCTCAGTGCTGAACCTTGTTCTACTTATCCTACCAGCTTTTAGAGGGCAGGGAAGTATTTGTCAGCATCAAAAACATTTAGTAAGTGGTATTAGGTGATGAAAAGCAATAGTCATTTGTTGAATGTCTCTTGGGACTGAGCACCAATGACTTATTTTCATTTAATTCCCTCTCAAATTTTAACATTTTACCAATAAAGAAATGGAGGCTGAGAAAGGATAAGAAACATGGTTGAAAGTTAACACCTAGTAAGTGATGCAGCAAGACTTTGAACTCAGGTCTACCTCCAAAGCCTCTGTGTGTGCTTCTGAGTGTGTGTGTGTGTGTGTGTGTGTGTATTTGTCCTGCTTTTTTCTGGATGCTTCCACAGTAATAGTAATGACTTGCTTGTTCTGCCACAATAGACTGAAGTTTAAGGTTTGGGCTCTAACTTGTAGATGGCATCAGGCCTGATTCTTTACAGATAACTCCTGTGTCAAATGTCATCCTGGTTTCACAATGAGGAATTTTTAAATGTACAAGAATCAGATTTCATAAATAGAGCAATTTTTTGGTCTTTAAAAGAAATACATCACCCTTGACATTCCCTAATGGTTAGAAAAGGGGAAGTGAAACCCCAGCCTCTCCTGAGAGAATCTGTGGGGTAAAGGACAAGGCAGTGGGCTGGGCATGGTGGACAGGGTGCTCATCCATGCCCACCACTGACACTTGGCATCCCCTTGGGCAAGCAACTTGGCTTAGACCTATCCGTACACAGTGGGCTGTGGTCTCCAGAAGGAAGACAGAGGCTGTGGGCCTTAGACTCAGGCCTATGTGCTCTACACCTTAGTGTTCCTTGTACCTTTTACTTTATCTTACTGAGCTTTGATTTCCCAATTCAAATGTGGGGATAATAAGAGTATCCACATTGAGGGGTGTTGTGAGGACTGGAGATGATAATGGTGTTAGTTAGATAATGGTCACAGCTGCCGTTTACTGAGCACTTGTGTGCCAGATGCTGTGCTTCGCTTTCACAAGCATTAGGTAATCTATGTAACTATGATTAAGTAACATTTTTCACAAAATAGAAGATATATATTATATAAATCCCAAAATATATAATGAGATTCCCAAGATACAGAATATTTAATCTCTGTGAACCATAACACACACACCACCTCCTTCACAGCACGTGTGACACACACACACCCCACGCACACAGCGTACACACACTCTCTCTACAGTGGAGCTCGATAAAGGGCAGCTGTGGTTGTGATTAATCATGCAGACCTTCTCTGGTATTTACCAGATCCTGCTACCTGGGAAGGACGTCATCCTTCTAGGCCAGCCAATCCACAGTGTGGGTCTGGAGAAGGGGGAGAGGGCAGCGGGTCAAGCATTTTTTTAAAATTAATTAATTAATGTATTTATTTTTGGCTGTGTTGGCTCTTCATTGCTGCTCACGGGCTTTCTCTAGTTGTGGCGAGCAGGGGCTACTCTTCACTGCGGTGCACGGGCTTCTCATGTTGCAGAGCATGGGCTCTAGGTGCGCAGGATTCAGTACTTGTGGCTCTCAGGCCCAGTAGTTGTGGCTTGCAGGCTCTAGAGCGCAGGCTCAGTAGTAGTGGTGCATGGGCTTAGTTGTTCCTCAGCATGTGGGATCTTCCCAGACCAGGGCTCGAACCCATGTTCCCTGCATTGGCAGGCAGATTCTTAACCACTGCGCCACCAGGGAAGTCCCTCAAGCAATTTTTTTAATAATGGAAGGGTACTGAATATTGTCAAATGTGTTTTTCTATATCAGTTGAGGTGATTGTTTGGTTTTTTTCCTTTGTTTATTAATGTGGTGTATTGCATTGATTGTTTTTTTTTTATGTTGAACCACTCTTGCATTCCTGGGATCTTAATCATGGTATATAATCCTTTAAATATGCTGTTGGAATTGATTTGCTAGTTTTTTGTTGAGGATTTTTGCATATATACCGATGAGGGATATTGGTCTTGTCTTTTCTTTGTGTGGCTTTAGTATCAGAGTAATAATACAGGATTACTTGCTGTTCCCTGAACATGCCAGACATACTCCCACTCTGGGGGCTTTTGCACTGGCTATTCCCTTTGCTTAAAATGCTTTTCCCCGGGGTATCTGCATCCCTTTTTTCAAGTCCACCCAAATGTTACATTTTCAAACAAGCCAACCCTGCCCCCCAAATTAAAATTGTAAATTGTTTCCTTCTTACACTCTAGCACTCTTGATTCTTTCTCCACTTTAATTTTTTTTTGCAGTAATATTTATCACCTTTCTTCATAGTATATAATTTGCGTATTCATTATTCTATTACATTAATATACTATGTTATAATAATATATGATATATATCATACAATACTATATATAGTATAGTATAAATTATATAACAACAATAATTTTTATTATTTATAATTTACCTATTTATTATGTTTACCTTCACTGTCTCTACCCTTCTTCTCACATATCAGGTATGGGTTTTACTTTGTTTAGTTTATAGATGTATCCAAAATGCCAGGAAAATACTTAGGTCAATAAATATTTGTTCAGTTCAATTGGATAAATTAACACCAAATGTTAGAAGCACTCCTGGCACCTTAGCCATTCTTCAGGGCTGGTGGTGCCAAGAACAGTCTCACTGTGGGTGGGAAATTCAGTGCTAGAGGCAGGATGTTTGAAAATCAAGTGTTTGTGATTTGGGATTAGTCTCGTGACTTTTTCTTTCTTTCTTATTATTATTTTTCCAGTTAACAAACAGTAAAAGTCCCTTTCTTGGCGCAGAGTTCTTTGGGTTTTAATTCATGTGCAGAGTCACGTGACCATCACCACAATCAGGATACAGGACAAACACCCCCTCAAATAGTTCCTGAATGTTGTCCCTTCATAATGAAACCCTTTCTCAATTCCTAAACCCAGGCAACCACTGCTCTATACCTATAGTTTTGTCTTTGTCAGAATAACATATAAATGCAAGTACAAATGTTTAGTCTTTTGAGGCTAGCTTTTTCAACTCAGCATAAGGCCTTTGAAATCCATCCAATTTGTTGTATCAGTAGTTCATACATTCTTATTGCTGAGTAGTATTCCATTGTACAGATGCAAATATTTTCTCCCAGTCTATGGTTTGTCTTTTTACTTTTAAAGTGTCGTTCACAGTTTGAAATTTAATGATAAGTTTGCCTATATTTACAAAAAATCCTGCTGGGATTTTGATTGGAATTGCATTGTATCTATAGATGAATTTGGGGAGAATTGAAACCTTAACTTTATTGAGTCTTCCAATCCATAAACATAGAATGTTTTTCCATTTGTATATTCAGTAGATGTATGATTTTTTTAAAAAAATCAAGGTCTATAGTATTCAACATACAGAGCCAGCACATTTTTTATTAGATTTATACTTATGTGTTTAATCTTTTCTGGAGCACTATTTTAAAAGGTATTTTAAATGTTTCATTTCCCAATTGTTTACTTCTAGTATATAGGAATATGATTAATTTCTATATGTAACTGTGTATCCAGAGATCATGCTAATTCATGTATTAGTTCTAGGAGGTTTTTTTTTTTTTTTAATAGATTGCTTGGGATTTCTATGTAGACAATCATGTTGTCTGTGAATAGTGACAGTTTTATACATTCCTTTCCGATCTGTTGTTCCAGCGTGATGTTGAATAGGAATGGTGAGAGGGGACATCCTTGCCTTGTTTTAATCTTGAAGAAAAACTCTTCACTCTTTCACCATCAAATATTATATTAGCTATGGGGTTTTTTTTGGTAGATGTCCATTATCAGGTTATGGATGATTACTTCTGTGTCTATTTTACTGAGAGTTTTTTATCATGAACAGATGTGGAATTTTTAAAATGCTTTATCTGCATATGATCATGTTTTTATCCTTCTTTTTTTAGTTTAATTATATGATGGGTTACATTGGCTGATTTTTGTTTTGTTTTTTTAGCCCTTAATTTTTTTAATTGTGTTTTCCATATCTGAAATATCTTTTTCTTCTTTTTTTTTGAACTTTATTTTATTTTTAAACAAGGGGTTCTTATTATCTATTTTATACATATTAGTGTATATATGTCAATCCCAGTGTCTCTCTTCATCCCCCCCCCCCCCCGCATTG